>NW_010237036.1:0-4611 GCF_000690775.1 Eurypyga helias
AGCAGGCTGATCCTGAAGGACAGCACCTTATGGGAGGGACCCCTCCCATGCTGGAGCAGTTCGTGGATTAGGGACGACTATCTCCCGTGGGAGTGACCTCACGGTGGAGGACGGGCACAGTGTGAGGACCCTCCTCTGAGGAGGAAGGAGCATCAGAGACAATGCGTGATGGACTGACCACAACTCCCATTCTCTGTCCCCCTGCACCACTTGGGGGGAGGAGATAGAGAAATGGGGAGTCAAGCTAAGCCTGGCAAAAAAGGGGGAGGAAGGTGTTTTTAAGATTTGGGTTTATCTCTTGTTATCCTACTCCAATTTGATTAGTAACACACTGATTTTTTCTCCAAGTCAAATCTGTTTTATTCATGGGAATAACTGGTGAGTGATCCCTCCCTGTCCTTGTCTTGACCCACGAGCCTTTGCTTGTATTTTCTCCTTCCCATCCCACTGCAGAGAGCAGTGAGTGAGTGGCCGTGTGGTGCTGAGTTGCCAGATGGGCCTGAACCACAACACAGTGAAATACTTAAACAGCTCAACGTATCTTACTAAGGAGAAGTTTAAGTAGTGCTTTGATTACTGCCTGTTAGTTACTTGAAGGGAAAGAAAGGAAATATCTTACAGAACAAAACGCTTTCATCTTACTTTTTCATCTTGGACAGAATCTAGCAACTGGAAATAGAATTCAGAGATCTCAGAAAGCTGGAAATAAATTGAATTTTTAATGGTGTAAGTAATTAAGCATAGGAACAAATACAGGATTTATTCATCACAACAATCTCCCTTTGCCTTAGAATTTATAAATCTGTGTTGGTCTCATTCCGTCATTAATTCTAGCAGTTTGTAAGTTACTTTGTAAGCTACTGAAGTTGTAGAGCTTGTCATTATTCCTAGGGCAGAATGGTACAAAGAAATTTTATAAGGCCCCATTAAAGACTTTTTCTTCAAAGACTTTTCTGTCGTTTGTTCTGGAGATGAGTGAGAATTATTTTTTAACAGAGTAGATCAGTAAAAACATGAATGAAATCTATCTAATTTAATGTTTTCATCGGAGTGGAAACTTGTGACACATCAAAACTCTTCTTAGCTTACCTTTGTTTTTTTGCTGCTGCAAAACAAGACCACATATTCTTCAGTGTAACATTTTCCTCTACTGATCCCCACATAAGGAACTCAATCATAGTTTCCAGTTCTACATTTCATGCTTGGTAATATTTGTTAGGCTACCAAACTGTCAGAATATTCCCAGGAATCTCTGGACGTTAACCTCCGCTGATTCATATTATAGGTCACTTCAGGTTAAGATTCTACCAGAAATACACTAAAAATTCTGGCCATTGATGGAGAAGAGCAGACTAAATTTTCAGTTCTTTGCATGTTCTGTGATGGTTTTGTTTGTTTGTTTGTTTGTCAGTTTGGGTTTGTTTGTTTAATTATTCTGAATGCTGCATGTTTTGTTGTCAAGATATCATTTTGCGGTAATATATGTGAGAGAGGATAAAGTGAGCTTTAGGATATTGTGGGATGAAGTCAACTAGACAAGGCAGGAAGAAGAAAACATTCAGCGAAGTTTAAATCTTTGTATCAGTGAGGAATCTAAGCAGTGAATCATGTAATTCCAGCTTTGAGTTCTCTTCAGCAACTCCTCCACAATTCTGTTTTCCTGGTTATAAGATAAGGAGAATACGACCTTCCTATCTGCAGAACTTGATGGTTACTCTGTGTGTAGGACTGTGTAATGTAGGCATCTTTAATTTTTCAACATTATCACACTGGATTTAGATCACTGCTAAATTTTAACAAGTGACTGCTGTTTGGAAGAGTCTCACCTTCCCTAAAAGAAAGGCAGCAGCTGTTGATCTAAGGGCTACTGCCAACTCATTCAGCCCTGAGTTATCCTCATCAGATTACTCCAGGTATATCTGGAGACATCTGACTGGGATCATTTGCATTCTCCAGCTCCTCCTGTTATACCTGATGAAGTAGTTTCCAGCACTGTGCAAGAGATTTTCATAGAGGGCCAGTTGTATCAGCTTTTTTATTGTTTAGTGAGCTCTTGAAAGAGAAGGCAGAATAGTAGATTCTTAAGATGATGGTACTATGGATGCCAGATTGTGGATGCAAAGGTTTTGCAGTTTGGAGATGTTTGGCTCAGCCTTCCTGGGTACTCTCGGTGCTGTATGACTATCTTGGTGTCCAAGCTACAAGACGGTGGTCAGAAGAACAGGATCTCCCCAACAAAAGAGTGGGCTCTGTTTTTTCACGCTGTAACATCATGTTTGCTCACTGAAGGGTCTGAGTGTTTTGCAGTGTTCAGTTTCCCAGGCAGTTTCCCCTGGTCTTTCCCAGAGCCAGATGCAACCCCGTCATGTACCCGGGAGGTGCCCAGGTGCGCTCTCTTCCCCAGTGTGGCTCACACAGCATAGGAGAGTGATGCTCTGGAGCACCACACACTTTCTAGATGCTATGCAGTCCCAGGCTTCTTCCTCTGCTGCAGAGATGCTGGAGAGAAGCCAGGCTGCTCAGCATCAGCCTGGCTGGTAGGGACAGGAGATAACGGGGAGCTAAACTCACCTTTGACTCCCACAGTGAATCCGTGATGTTGACCAGACTTGTAGTCTGGTTCAGTTTATGTAGTGGTTAGCTTCCTGGAGCTGGGAGTCTATGAACTTGGCTATCACTAGAGAAAAGTGGAAGTTTCTTAAGTGTACCTGATGGGAGGGAATAACAGAACCAGAGACAGACTCTTCTCAGTGGTATGAAGTGAAAGGACAAAAGACAATGGACATGAACCGAGAGAGAGAAAAGTCCCTTTAAGGATAAGATAGCAGTTTGTTACTGTGAGGGTGGTTGAGCAATGGAACAGTATCTCCACAGCCTAGAGAAGTTGTGGAAATATATTCTTGGAGCTATTAAAAAACTGACTCAACACAGTGCTGGACATCAGGATTTAGTTGACCCTGCTTTAAGCAGGGAGGATTAGACTGAATCATCTCCAGAAGTACCTTCCAACCCCAGCTGTTCTGTGATTCTGTGGTTCTTCTTTTCTTTCTTTTGTATCCTTTATCCATTATATCTAAGTGTGAGCCAAAATGTGGCCCATATTTTGCATAGATACTTGATGCTTTATGTGGACCTTTTGGACCAGTAACAGCTAGTTGCTGTTTGGAATTCTTACTCTGAAGGGTCCTCTCTCTTCTTGCCATAGCTGCCTTTTTCCCCTACATTTGTTATCTGATCAAAAGATTGAAAGCTATTGCTTTGTTGCCATATACATTGCGAACTGCCTTTACTTATGACTAACAAATATAAAAGTAAGTCTTGTTTTCATTCAGGTTTTTTAGAAAACTCATAGTTTTTCTCTGAAATCTACTTTTAGTAGCTCTTAAAAAACACTTATACTAACCACCAATCATACGCTTCACATATTGGCTTGAGATGCACAATGTTTCATGTACTAAAAATAAAAGCAAGCAAAAAACCAACCCTACAGTGAGAACAACTGAATATCTGGTGTATATTCCAGCCTTATACAAAGAGGAATGCTGAAAGATACTGTCCAGATTTAATGATTGGTAGCTGGCTGCGCAGGGGAATGGGAAGAGGACCATTAGGGACCTGGGAGATGCTAAACCACAAATTAATGGAGACCTAGGCAGTGTTCTAGAAAAAACATCACTGTTTTTATGCCCTGTTTTTATACACTTTCTTAAGCATTTGATGTTAACCACTGCAGAAAATGGGATGGGGCCAAGTAACTGAACCGTAATGGCTGCTCTCAATAGTCATTGTTTCTTGAAGTACATGCCTATGCGAAATTGACTGCAGGTTGGCCTGTGTGTATGGCTCTGCTTCTTCTCTGTTCCTCAATCAAATTTGGGTCTCTGCCAAATGTCTTCAGAAAAGTTCTCTGAGCTGCAGTGTAATTTCTAATTGCCTCCTCCACAGTCTGGGCTGTACATGTCCATCTCATCAGGCATCTGTCGGCTTTCAAGTGGCCGTAGCACCATCATAAAATTCTAACGTTCCTGTCCTTTAATTATGGAACACATAAGCATCTCCTGCAGTGTGTGCATCCCCCTCAGACCTCTTCAGGTCAGGAATACTGAGATGCTGGCAGCCTGGCTTGTTTGCAGTAACAGCAGGCTGGTGCGATTATCCAAAGGCAGCACATTTATACGTGTCCATTTGTTGCAGGATCCTGGGGATTTCTGAACGGTGCGCCTCCTGGAAGCCCCCCACTTGGCCACTTGATGGCACTCTTAAATATTTAGTGTTGCGAATGCTACCAAGTATGCCAGTTTTTAGAACAGGGATAAAGGAAATAGAACCTCAGGTATTAAATAGTGAAACATTATCAAGATTGCAGCTTAAGCTGACCAAAACAAGAAAGGCAGAAGCAAGTTCAGCTGCTTGTGCCAGCTGTTGCCAGATGTGCAGTGGGCGGATTAGCCCTTGTCCAGCTTCCCAGATCCAGGGTGCTCTGCAGAGACAAGTGCTTCCTTCTGGGTGTTGGAGCCAGAAGTGTCCTCTAATCCCTGTTTTCTGAGGAGCTATGGGAGAGAGTTATGTGAGATTGTCACTGTCTAGCTGAGTGTGCTGGATTCAGCCAGG
>NW_010237037.1:0-840 GCF_000690775.1 Eurypyga helias
GCCAGAGTTAAACCACGACACGTATGAAACCCAACATTCAAAGTTCTATACTCAGCATCTTTTTATTGAAACACATCAGCAAGTAATTTGGAAAGAACTTAATCACACTGGCAAGGGACATAATGCTTCACTTACTATCACCGTGAGTAGCAGCTACCAGCATCCAAAACTTCCTCAGACTAGTCTGTGGCAGTCTTCCAAACACTCCCTCTCACACCTGATACGATGTTTGATTTTGCATCCATCTTTCCGCATTACACTCCCAGGGGTGTATTATTCACTCAGTTAACTTGTTCTCTGTTCAGAACATCTACATGGGCTTCTTTATATGTCTACTCTGTATCAGCTACCACCTTATTTTATTTAAAACTGAGTAAAAGATACACAAAACTGTGACTGGCAATGATCCACCCTCATTCAAAACATCCCCAAAACCAGGGTGTGGCGGGTTGCCCCTGGATGGAGGGCAGGTGCCCACCAAAGCCACTCTACCACTCCCCTCCTCAGCTGGGCAGGGGAGAGAAAATACAGCAAGAGGCTCATGGGTTGAGATAAGAACAGGGAGAGATCACTCACCAATTACCATCACGGACCAGAGAGACGCAACTTGGGGAAATTAGTTCAATTTGTTAGCAATCAAATCAGAGTAAGATAATATGAGACATAACCAGATCTTAAAACATCTTCGCTCCACCCCTCCCTTTCTTCTGGGCTCAGCTTTGCTCCCCATTTCTCTCCCTCCTCCCGCCACGCAGGACAAGGAATGGGGGTTGTGGTCAGTCCATCACACGTCGTCTCTGCTGCTCCTTCATCCTTAGGGGAGGATCCTCACAATATGCC
>NW_010237037.1:893-44155 GCF_000690775.1 Eurypyga helias
CCCCAACACGAGCCCTTCCCACGGGCTGCAGTTCCTCACAAACTGACCTGGTATAGGTCCCCCCGCCAGGATCATAGCCTCATTCAGCAGCAGCCTGCTCCAGCCAAGGTCCCCCCGGGGTCACAAGTCCTGCCAGCAAACCTGTCCAGCCTGGGCTACTCTCTCGATGGGGCTACAGCTCCTGCCAGGAGCCTGTTCCAGCGTGAGCTGCCCATGGGGTCAGAGCCTTCTACAGAAATTCCCCTGCTCCAGCATGGGGTCCTCCCTGGCTGCAGGTGGGTCTCTGCTCCACCATGACCCTCCATGGCTGCAGGGGCACAGCCGGCCTCAGCATGATCTGCACCATGGCTGCCAAGGAATCTCTGCTCTGGCACCTGGAGCCGCCTCCTCCCCCTTCCTCTCCACTGACCTGGGTGTCTGCAGAGTTGTTGCTCTCACACATTCTAACTCCTCTCTTTCACTGCAGTTGCAGTTTTCTTTTCCCCCTTCTCAAACATGTTATCCCAGAGGTGCTCCCACCATCACTGACGGGCTTGGCCTTGGTGAGCAGCAGGTCTGTCTTGGAGCCAGTTGGCATTGGCTCTGTTGGACACAGGGGAAGTTTCTAGCAGCTTCTCACAGCAGGTACCCCTGTAGCCCCCTCCGCTACTAAAACCTTACCCTGCAAACCCAATGCTCAGGGCAATTACAAAGCCATTTCAAGCAGTTGCCAGATTTGCATTTTCACTACAAACGTAACAATTGCATTTATTGTATTCCACAAAAGAGTTGATGCACTAGGGCATATCTGGCGGCTCTGTATTAACACATCCAACTGCTACAAAGTGCCCATTCAGACGGACAGAAGTTCTCATTTCTCCATTCACTAGACCTCCTGCCAGGCTTACAGGCAACAGACAAGGATAATCATGGGATTACTACTCCAACAGTACAACTACTACAACCACAACAGAAATCATTAGCTTTCAGTTTCAAAACAAGAAAAGCAACACAGCGGAGAGCTTGATGACAGAGGGGCCAGAGGAAAAATAAAGGGATGGAAACTGAGCAGTAATTGATACTTGCCTTAACGAACAACTCTACATTTTACTATAACTCACATGTATAAAACCTACAGTGAAAAAAGCCATTTTTCCTTCAAAATCTCTGCACTGTTTTACAATTCTAACATCCTAACACCAGACCAAAGCTTGAGGTTGAGGACTTCCCCTAAGAAAACGACGGCAGGTTCAGGGCGGTGCTGTACCAGGCTGACATGGCACCCATGCTGAAACAGGAGGTGAACCTGAAGGACAAGCTGCAGAGCGTTGGGCGTGCAGCCTAGCTGCTCCTGCCCGCAGGTCCGAGGCCTGGGCTGTGCTGCCGCTACTTGCTCGTGCTAGAACCATGCTCCGCAAATGGAGCTGGCACAGACAACAGGACTTGGCCTCGGGTTATCATCTGAGGAAAGCCGAAACATCTGGGAAGAGGCACACGCAGGTTTATGCTTCTAGGCTTGAACACAGAACTCAAACTTGAGCAAAAAGGGCTAGTAAGTACATGTGACTCATAAAAAAAAAATTGCTATATATATGGGCTTTAATTAAATAAACAAAAGGAGAATGCTGTATTTTTCAGCTGAAAGCAAAACCAACAGGAAACCCCAAAATCAAAACAAAATCAACATCACTTAAACGTAATTCTTGCTTCCATTCCAATTAAAAAAATTATATTTGTCTTTTTATTTTATGACTGATTTCCACAAAATATTTACTGAAGTAGATAAATAAAAAACATCCGCAGAAGTCACTTCAGTTTCCTGATGGCAAAATAAATTTAAACCAATATATTATGCAATGAGAAATGACAGCGTGAGGCAAGGTTTTAAGCAGTCTCTAGCTTCTGATGGGAATTCTCCTTTACTCTAAGTGCCTATCAGCTGATCGCCAGGAGAGGTGTGGTACCTCTGAAATGAACAAGTTTGGAAGCGTGGCTCCATCTGCAACAGCATGCCAACTGCTAACCACTTCCAAGGGGTTGCAGCCACCAGCTGAAACCCCTACAGCATCATATCCTGTCTCTCTGGCTCAGTAATGTCTAGAACAGCCAGGGCTGCAAATACGCTAAAATACACTTCTCCCTCTCTAACACGCATGACCTGGAAAGAAAAAAGGATGGATATTGAGAGCGTGCATTACAAAATGCCATGGGAATTTATCAAGGTGCTAGGTTCTGCAGAAACGTCAGCGTGGTTTGGTATCATACAGCAACTCAAAGTGCCTATCTATTTCTACTACGTGTCTGAAATGCAGCAGAGCAAATCCTACCAGAAGAACATTATGGAGTGGAGCTCCTGAACAGTGAAATTTGGGTTCTGGTTAAGAATTGTACAATAGCAAGCAGCTCTTTGCACAGTGCTATTGTAGGATATCAAATTACTACCACTAGAGCACTAAAAAAAGAATTCCAAATACATTATGTAGGAGTTATAAATTATGTATTTCTGTAGTGTAATTATACAGAACTTCATCACAATATATACACCAAGCTGGATTTATAGCTGCAATATATATATATATACACACACACAGTTTTTCATATCTATCTCCCTCTGAATAACTTCATAATTAGAAGATAAAGCATGGCAAGTGAAGTGAGGTTTGGAAAGGTGGTTGTTTCCAGTGTACAAGATCCACTATGACATGTGATAACAGTACTTTCTGAACCAGGCAGACAAAGTCCAACAATAGCTACTAGTGGAAGCCCATTTACTCAGCTAATGTGAAACACGTAAAGGTTTAAGTAATACAACCTTGCAACTGAGATACTAAAATTCAAAACTGGGGGATAATTTCTGCAGTGCCCCAGAATTCATGCCAGGCACACAGGTACATTTATGTCTGTACTACTTTAGAACAGAAATAGTATCTCCATAACGTGGCAATAGGCACACATGCTGGGGGAATCAAATTTCTGAACTACCTGGTTTGGGGGTATTTAACAGAGTATCCACCAAAATTCTCAATATTTTCTTTCTGTATCTTTAAAAAAGCTACGCTGACTTCAAGCTGAAACACAAACTGATTAGAAGCAATGTCATTAGTGTACTCATGAGCCCTGCTGAGCATCCTACTACACTTCCTGCTAACTGAAGTACAGTACTAACACCAGATAACGTCAGCCAAAGTCAAATTCTTACCCAGCGCCTAGCAGGAGCCAGAGCAGACGCTCAGCAACGGCTGCTGAACACAAAGTTGTCACAGGCAGAGTCCTCCTGCTCCACTGCTGTAACAGTCTATGCATGGCCTTTTCAGCCCACACTACTTTGTTCTCCGGGCACCCAGAGGAAGGCTGGAAAATCTCTGGAGCAGCTCCCCAGCACCTCATTAATACTTCTATTTGGTGAGATGAATATACACTGGATACTAATAACCAATAACAACTCAGCCTCCTCTCAGCTTTGATCCTTATTCTCTTTTTATATTCTTTTATACAAAAACAGCCATTCACTAAAGGACAAAAGCCATATCTGACCCAATATGACCACCTACCCAAACAATTTTTAACAGAGAGCATTCCTACCTGCTAAGGCATCCCGGTAAAGTTGCACAAAATGGTTAAAGATATCCTTAGGCAAACATTTCTCATCAGGCAAACACTGCAAGAGAATGACTATCTCGGACTGCCCCACTGCATGCATGCCTTTTGTAGTGAAACACCAGCACTTCCTGTTCACATCTGCAGAGAGGGAAACATCTATCAGAACAGAAGACCAGAATTTCATAAAATATGCCTAACTTTCACTGCAGGAAGATAGCTCTTTCAATAATCAGTCTTACAGCATGTTTGGTTGTGATTTCTGTCACACACACAAATTAGGTTCTAAATCCCTTACCTTGCAAGCGAACACATCCACAACAAAAGCAGTTCAGTAATTCCCAGTTCACAGCTAAGGAGGAGCCAGAACATTACAGCCCCCAGTCAAATCTTGGCATTCCTCTCTCCCCCAGCACATGTACACACACAGACACACACACGTGCAGTACAGAAAAGGATAGAAGAGATGCACAGCAGAGCAGAAACGGTGTGTTACTGTGGGATCCTGTCTGCTTTCTCCAGAAAGGGGTGACAGGGAAATGAGTTAAGCAATCAAAGGAAGAATGAGCAATAAAATACCCTGCCCTATCAAGTCAGATAGGAGACACTGATCTCCGCATCTGAGACTGGAGGCTCTAACAGTCTAGTTTATCTTTTTTGCACAAATTATCTGTACTGATATCTAAAGCACTGGAAAAGAGCCTTTTATAATTTAATATGGCTAAGTATAGAGTTTTCAATCCATGCATATTTTCAGAGGCTATCCTACCAAATAAAAATGCTACTGTTCCTTCTAATAGTATACATAACATTTCCCCCTCATACCCCAAGCCTTATTTAATAATAAAAACTTACAATTTACTATTTTTACCATGGACAGCAAATTAGCATTTAAAACAAATACGAGAGGGTCAGGGCCACCGTCCTCCAGCTGCTGCATGACAGAGATCTGAGAAGGTCTCTCTTCTACAGCATAGTCTGTGAAAGAAACAAGCAAACACACAGTGCAGTCCTCAACGTAGTGGTACAGTACTCTACGTTACAATCAGATAACCCAGATTCTGGTGGTTTTTTGACCTTTTAGAAAAACTTCCTGAAGTATTGCTGGTTTGACTGATTGACTGTTTCCTAGGCTGGTATTTTCGAATTTCCATAGTGTTTATGTACGTAACCCCTGTACATCCTACAGGGAAGTGCAGCTTGTTTTATAAATCAACAGTTTTTTGGTATCAACTGGAGGAGAAATTGGAAATCAAATTGAGAAATTTGCCATGGTGTCAACTGAAATCCCAAGTGACAAAGACGTAAACAACTGTTATTTATATCACAGTAAAGCACAAGAACATCGATCCTGGACTACAAACACCAACACATAGTCTACCCCTGTGCCACGTAACTTACACTTTCTGTGCATTAGCTACTAGGAAGATAACAAATGAGGGAACACTATATAAACCAGAATTTTTTATAATTCATAAAGTGTCTAAATCCAGTGTAAAATGGGTGTAGTGATCAGACCCAGTTGACTAGCAGATTGGAATTTTTCATCCATGTGACTAATCTACTATGCATTTAAGCTTTAACAAAAATAGTTATACAGATGAAAACAGATTTTGAAAGAAATGCATTACGTTTCCAGTTAAAATTATCTAGGAAGAAAAGTAATTTTGCATTCTAAAGTGAAAAATGGTTTTGGAATCTTTTTAAACATAATTAGAATATCAGAAGTAAAATGCAGCAAAGAAAATCCAGTATGTGACAGCATATGAAACAAAATCAACTTAGCATACAAAACAGGATTTATGTGAGGTTGTTGATATAAAAGCTGAAAAGTATACTGTAGTTTCACTCCTTTTTTTGTGGAGGAGACTGAATAATCAGGCACCCACATGAACAGCTAACACAGGCTGGAACAGATTTGTTTTGAAATTACATGCTGCTCACATTTTGGTTTTGACACTATCCTGCAGTAAAAGGTTACTTCCAGCTTAACATTAGAAATGCACTGTATCAGCAAAATATTTAACAGGAATAAAAAAAATCAAAGGTGAAAAAATAAGTTAATCCCAGGAATGTTTTAAAGATGTAATGAATCAGACTGTGGAAAACAACTGCCAGATAAACAAATACACACTTTTTTTTAACCTTTTAAAAATTAGTTTTTGATTTTCTGAATCCTCCTCCATTTGGATAGTCTAGGAGGGGACATCACAACTACTAAATGCTTCACTGTGGGCCAAGATGTGCAGTAGTGCTGCTGAAAGCAGTGCTCGGGTATGCCTCAAAAGGAGTGGATGTTCCAAGAGAATTCCAGAGAAGGGAAACATGAATATTCATAAGGCTAATTAAAATGTATCTCTGTGTGAAACATTCCCCACAGTCCGATTAGTGAAGAAATTAGCACATATTTCTGGACTGAAGTTAATTTTTTTTTGCTTTGTGTTTTACTTCTTACAGTAATTCCACTGAAAGATGGGATTCTTCCTGGATACTACTGATGACCAGTGGTGCAAATGTGTGTCCCAACATTTAGCCACGAGTACTTACTGTGAATTTCTTCAAATATTCAGCATATTGGCAGCATCTTATTTTTAAAATAAACACAGTAACTATTAGGTTAATTGCAACGGCTAAGTGCTAGCTGCCAAATCAGACCCTCACCTCCTTTTACTCCAGTGGAGATGAGAATTGGAGGAAGACCATCTTCAGGAATTAGATTCATTGCACTGCCAACAGGACTGCCAACCTGAGTTATATTTCCCGAGAATACAGAAGCATTATCAGTCTGCAAGAAGCAAACAACAAGAAAGGACAACATTACAACAGTAGTAACGATAAAAATCTAAGAGCTGGCTGAGGAGATTACTAGATGTAGGTGAAGGAGTCTCTTGTCTGCTGGAGAACCAGCACCAGAGAGTAATTTGGCTCTTTAACAAACAGATGATCATGTGATGACTCCTGTATGTGAACTACAACTAAAAAGCCCACATCTCCCTTCTCTACACCCTTCACATACACCCATTTCTTTACAAAATCTAAATGTTCCTATGCCCATCTGAACTTTCTGCAAAGTCTCCATTCCACTCACATGGGGTATGGTGGGTTTAACATTGCTAGGTTGCACCTGCACTTTCCTGCATGCATCATTTTTGAGAACTGTCAAACAAAGCCTTTTTCTGCTTCACGCTATGACAAGGGTGATTAACTTGGAGGGTGATTCTCCCCCTATACCCTGCTCTCGTGAGACCCCACCCAGAGTACTGCGTCGAGCTGTGGGACCTTGAAAATAAGGACACAGACTGGTTGGAGCGAGTCCAGAGGAGGCCACGAAGATGCTCCGAGGGCTGGAGCCCCTCTGCCATGGGGACAGGCTGAGAGAGTTGGGCTTGTTTAGTCTGGAGGAGAAGGATCCAGGGAGACCTTATAGCACCTTCCAGTACCTGAAGGGGGCTACAAGGAAGCTGGGGGGGACTTTTTACAAGGGCCTGTAGTGACAGGACATGGGGTAACGGGTTTAAATGGAAAGTGGGGAGGGTTAGGTTAGATATCAGGAAGAAGTTTTTCACAGAGAGGGTGGTGAGGCACTGCGACAGGTTGCCCAGAGAAGCTGTGGATGCCCCCTCCCTGGAAGTGTCCA
The DNA here is from genome assembly GCF_000690775.1 of Eurypyga helias. Lineage (NCBI taxonomy): Eukaryota > Metazoa > Chordata > Aves > Eurypygiformes > Eurypygidae > Eurypyga > Eurypyga helias. The sequence goes on from NW_010237037.1 coordinate 8,107, forward strand.
AGGCCAGGCTGGATGAGGCTTGGAGCAACCTGGTCTAGTGGAAGGTGTCCCTGCCCATGGCAGGGGGGTTGGAACTAGATGATCTTTAAGGTCCCTTCCAACCCAAACCATTCTGTGATTCTATGACAGAATGACAGGTTACTGACCATGACTCAGCTCTTTTAAAATATGCATTATACAAATTTCCTTCGTACACAGGCTGTACAGCCAACACTTGGCAGCCACCTAGCACACAGACTTAAAACACTGCTTAGTGCTCTGCCTCAGAATAGTTCATTTCAGTTCAAAATATATGGTTGTTTCAGCACTCTGCAAACACTACTATAAATGACGACACTTGTGATACAACATACTGAGACAAGCCTGAACAGATTTCCTAGGTCAATCTTACTGAAATCTCCACAGAAGCTAATATCCTATTCACAACCAAAGCTAGCACGGTCTTTTGAGCGGTGAATAGCGTAACGCTTCCTTACTTCTGCTGATAAAGTGTTGTTGGTCACGGGCTTTGATGGGTCATGCGACACTGCTAAGGTTCCTGTGGAAGTTGTCCCAGACACTGTCAGTTTTGCTGCATCAGCAACTTCTCCATTGGGCAATATCCCATCAGCAAACCAAACACGCCTTTGTTCTCTAGGTTGAGCCACTAGAGAGAACAAAGAAGATAGGATTTAAGATCTCACAGTAACATTGACTGGAAAATTTCAGTACAGAAGAGCAAACCATAAAAATTCATAGAGAAACATGGAGTGGAAGGGACTTAAGACATCATCAAGTACATTCCCTATGGCAGCATCCCATATAAACACATCTGCTGAGAGTAGTTTACTTGTTCTTAAAAACCTGTCGTCCCTACTGAGAGCAAGAATGTCACAAACAGCAGTATCTAGAGTATTCGATGCAGATATTCTTTCCAAATTCTCACTACAGGTAAATTGAAAGAAAAAAGAAGTAGTCCTACCTTCTGCTCCAGGATGCTTTAAAACTCCCACAGGTACCATGACAGTGGGAGGCGGAGAGCTCAGGGCGCCCGAGGCCTGAGCCTGCTGCAAAGGAGGGATAGTAGAACAGTATTCAGCGGGATTGTTAGGGTTAGGACTCTGGCTTGAGGCACTCATCATGTTCTCCCAGGCTTGAGCTAAAGCAAACAAAGAACAAGAAACATGAGCACAGAGGAAGGTATCTAAAAGTCCAAAACACACTGTTAAGTTCTCAGCTACAGAAAGTATGGACTCTGCCACCTTCCAAAAAAAAATATCTCTTTCTTTATTTCAAAGCCCAGAAGACTGTAATTAAGCAAGAAAATGCATAGCAGCAGGAGAAACAGCACTGGTCCTGTGCAATAAAAATATCAGGTCATTTTAAATATTTAAAAAATTATAACAATACACATTGACCTGAATGACACTTCATTTCTCATGCTTCATTTTGTTTCTTCTTCAAAGATTTAACTTAAACCACTCAATTCTTATATATGTATTTATCATATTGTAGGGACAGATGGACATCCGTATTACAAATGTTTTATAACCTACAGGACACATGAGCAGATTTATCTTTTGTACATGAGAAAAGGCACCTTGTATTTATTTATAGCCGGGGCAGATCAGTACAGGTCAACAATTTACATTCTTAACTATGAAAAAACCTCTTATGCTATTAATTCTGAAGGCATGACTTGAGCCTTAATTCAACTGGCCAAACAACAACACACAAAACTTCTTTGTCAACAACATCCATCACAGGGGAATCTCTCCTCTAGCTAGTGAAACAGACTGTATCTCCACAGCACTACTTCTTTTTCATCTGTAAGGATGGCTTGTAGCTATATAAGGTACCAGAAAATTCGTATGTCCGCTTGCACCTTCAACCATATTAGTGTGTTACAAATAAATGCATCCCTCTAGTCGGGCATAAATGGCATGCCACCTAAGCTCTCAGAGCAGCTATAAAGCCTGAATAAATCATGTATATCTTTGGGTTCCTTTGGCTATGAACTATCAGAAAACCAAAGTGAAAAGAAAAAGACTCAGAAAACCCAAACAGATCACAGCAGAACATAAACCCCTGCTGCTTCCTCCCATCAACCTGCAAAACCAAGAAGATGAAATGCATGCAGATGGAAAAGGTATTAAGATTTCCATTTGAGAAGATGAATTAAATGGAAGTATTATTTAATAGCAATTCTGTATTCCTTTAGAGTACAGGTCCTGAAAGAAGGAAGTGTTAAAAATGTACAAATAAAAGCTACATCTCTAGGATCCCTTTATTAGAAAAATTATAGCATGGTAAAAGAACATTTTTAAAGCTTTCTCTAAATCAAGCAAAGTGACAACTCAGCATATCTACCAATTGAAAATACAGTAAAAATAGCATTGGAAACTTATTAAACACATAGCCTGGCCACGGAAAAGTGCCAGAAAACATATAACCCTCCTCCAACATCCCAGTGAAACACAAACCGGATACGAAGTAACCAAATGAAATAACCACTTTTAAAGTGCAAATCCTGTCCCTGATTCCAAGACTCTGTGAAGATTAATGCTTAACCTGCTGCGCCAAGTGGAAAAACCCCAAAAAGCTGTACCAACAAAGAAACTGCATGGATCAGGAAGGATCAGATACAGTCAGGCTACAGGTTAACTAACCAGTAATCAAAAGCATCATCACAAAGCACTGCAGCAAGGATAGAAACAGAGAGGTAGCCCCAGGCAAGTACACCTAAGTATGCAGGCGGCTCTCTCCCTATTATAAACCAAGCAGTGGTGTCACTGTTCACTGTCATTAATGTGTGTCTGTCCTGGCAGCAGGACAGAAAGGCTTTTAAAAGGAAATCATTATAATATAATCAATTTTATTATGCTTTTTTACAAGAACACTTCTGGTTTCAACTGAAATATTTTCAGATTCTTCCCTTCCCCCAGATGAAAACAAGTCCTACTCACCACCAAAAGGAGCCAGCTGTCTTTTGCCAGGTGTATGTGTAATTCCTCGTTCTTGTACACCTTGAAATGTGCTAACTTCTCCATATCAAAACATAACACTTTAGCACCCCTTCAAGGTCATCATTAGGACTCAGTTTTAATTTCTAGATATTACAACTTACAATTTCCTATCACCTTCCACATTTGGCCTACAGTAAAGAATTATTAATAATTAAAACCTAGCACTGCACTGATTAATCTTTTTGAAACAGAAAAAAATTATTCCTGTTTAATAACAGAAACTGTCTAATAATGATGCATGCTCACCTCAAGACTAAGCACTCAGTTACTTTCAACCAAATCTGTGTCATACTCAACTTCTTTGGAGAATAAATAAAGCTATGAGCTTCTACATTTAGGTAGATGCTCAACAAATTAACAGATCTTTCCAAAAACAGCAGCCTAAATCATCTACTATACAGTACACGTAAAGACACGTCAAAATCGCCTGTCTGAATGTTGACATAAACCAGAATTCTCCTTACTAGTTCTTGGTTAAAACTACAGCAGCAATTTTGTATGAAAGTCTCCAAAGTTTAACTAAGCATTTGCAGCAATGGAGATTCCATGAGAACTGTTCAATAATTATCAGGATAGTTAGTAATCCTGATGGTTAAGGTTTGCATTTAGAACCTGGATTTGGCCGACTTCTCATCCTACCCACTATACCTTGGAGTGTGTCAGACCTTCCTCTACAGCTGAGGGAACTTCTGCCATGAAATTTCCGTTATCCAGATATATATTTATACTCTGAGATCAAGTCACCTATTCACCTTTCCATTAATAAACCTGAGACAGAATGGCCGGAATTTCTCAGGATGAGACAGGTTTTCTCATGATTAAGCATGTATCCTCTCTCAACCTAATTCTATTTTTCTACCTTCTCAATTCAAGACAAAAACTGCATATCAAGTCTTTCAGCAATAGCCATCTCAGTGCCATGGAAGCAGGCCAATTGGACAGCAGAATCACCCAAAGGTAACTGCCAGCTCAGAAGTTCTTGAAATTTTCTGTAGCCTCAATATACAGTGAGAAGAATACTCTGTGTTTGCCCATATTTATACCACATACCTAAAGTGTTAATACTATAAAGTACAAAATACAAAATAGATTCCATGGCCCTTTGGTCAATACCAAAGGGTATTGGACAGTCTGTCCTTACACTGAACAAAGGTAATATAACTTGTGTGTTCTACTTGTAAATTTCTAATTCCTGTGACCTCTCCTAAGTCCCAGGTTCACATCAGGCTTGTAGCCACAGCACCATCCTGGGTTTGACAAGACCCTCCAGTAACATGCCCAAAACAACAATCCAAACTCCATTGTCCACACCTGCAGGCAGGTTTTTAGACAAGACTCAAGCACAAAGGAGTTAAGGAGGAAGAAGAGTGGGATGGATTTGTGGATAAACACTACTTCCTAATTCCCTGTAGTGCATTATCTAGAAGAGGTAACTCTCCCCTATGGCATCTCATACAGAAGATTCTACTCAGGCATCAAAGGACAGAGAGTAGGCTCCTGAATTAAAAGTAAATAAAACCCCCAAACACCAAAATATCACGGTTTCTGCAATCCTGGTACAGCACTCACAAATGAAAGCTTTCAAATCCGCTGCAACCTTACCAGTTTGTGCCTTTTGTTAATCGTAGTTAGTTTAGGAATCCCCACTCTGCACAGGGCTTCCCCACTGATCTCTCAAGGACCTTCTCTGTTCAGAATACTTACGCACACAAATGAAGTTTAGTGCCTTTTTAAACAGCACCACTGCAGCTCAACACAAACCCAGTGAAGCAGTGCATCGCAGATTCTCTTTGCACTCACCATTCATCAGTACTGAATGGCAGATGACACACACTCTAGCTTCCTTCCGATCCATGTACAGCAACTTGCACTTCAGGCTGCAGCATGCCGCGCAAAAAACCTGGAACCGAACGGGAAACAACTTAAGTGTTGTTCAAAAACATGGGATGAACTGGTAAATTCGGACAAGAGAATATCTGTAAAGCTCTACACATGCAAAATAGGCAGGTAAATTATCAGTATTTTCCCATTAAAGCCACAGTGACTAATAGCTGCCCAGGGTGTCTTTCCCACTAATCCTGATGAAGCAGTGTTACATGGAACACATAATGCATCTTGTCCCGATACTGAACAGTGGGGTTTTTAAAATATGTTTGGCATAAATGACAACAGGTTAATAAATTCCTACCACTTTACAATCCCTCACAGAATTAACAACTTGAAATTAATTTCAGTCTTAGAAAAAGCATGAGTACTTTCTAGAATCAACTACGTTTACATGCCCAAGTTTTCTCCACATGAAGAGATTTCTGTGGCACAGAGTAATTCAAACAACACATTTTTATTTGCAGCAGGGCAATTCATCTGTATTAGCAACTCTAGCTATTTAATCTCTCCATATATAACAAGTTACTCCCCACCTGACACTTAAGTGAAGTGATGTATCAAAATGTTTTAAGAGTTCAACATACACAAGACATTTAAAAAAGCTGAATGACATTGGTACTGCAAGAAAACCTTGCTCCATTTATATATATATATACACACACAAAAAAGCCCGTATTTACGTAATTACAAACACTGTAGCATCACAACACTAGAGAGGAATCAGGAACTGCATTTGACGCATGCCGGCTACTAAGCAGGGATCCGGTGCAAAATCCCTGGGAGGACGACCTGCTGCGGAGATGCAGTTGCACTGCCAGTGCTTCTCACCTGAACCAGCTCTAACAACTCCCCAGTCCTGGGCAGGAGACAGTGTTGAGGCTTCCTCCAGACAAGCAAAACCATGAAACATGAGCATGGCTTGTGCACCAGAACAAACACTTGCATGCAGATATGATCCTACAATAGCAATTGCAATCACAAAATCCTGCAGAACAGACAAATCAGGGTGCCCTGATTTCTTATTTGCTTTAAAGAATTGTATTTTATTAGTTTAAAAAACCAGTATTTCCTCAAGAGTTATTACTGAGGTGACATGTGAAGACAGTGATGAATACCCATTTCATGCAGAAAGGTAATGTCACACTCAGGGAATCTAGAAACAGCAGCAGTTACCTAACAAATGAGTGCAGATATCAAGAGGAATTTCAAATGTCAATTATATGTGGATATCTACAATTCCCTATGCATTATTATGAGCTGTAATGCTTTCTTAATCCAAAACATTATTCCATCATCACTTTAACAGACATATTTCTGTAATATAGACAAGAAACTCACAGGACTTTCAAATGTAGATATACGTAAGCCTAACTAAATTTCAGCCAAGTTAAAGATCACACCAAATTATGACGACTTTGCAGCCTGTTACTTTTCCAGTCTTACAGTGGCAAATGCTTAAAATAAGGACATACAAAATAAGCTCCGAGTTCACTGTGAGAGCTGAAAATTGAATGTGAAGACAGAAGAGCTCCCCCTGTCTCATTTCAACTAATTTTAATGTTTCCTAATGATGTCAATTTAAACATTTCAGAAATAAAATATAACTGTGAACAGACTGGCATTTTCACGCAAAAATAAAACCAACCCTTTCACCACTGTGAAAATCCTTTTTTTTTTTAAAAAAAAGTACTTCAAAAATTTGACTTCTGCATTTACACCTTAACCCAATTTACAGCATTCTAGGGAATATGAATAACAACAACACAGCGTATCTTAGAGACATTTGACATCATTTCAGTTCTCCAGGAGAAATTTCCAGTCAGAAGTTCAGTATTGAACATGGAAAAATCAATGTCTTCAGCCATATAATATCTGATTTAGGACCCTTTATCAGACACCACACTGTACATTCAGCAAAGCTCCCAAGTGCAACGATCTAAATGTTAAAACATGTCCCCTCTTAGGGTGCAACACAGAGGAAGAATACAGTCCAGCACAACTGACAATTCAGTCTAGTTATGAACGACCACCAAGTCATTATCTCCGTGTATCATGCTATAAAAAACCAACATAGCAGTGTCAGAGCAAGTTTTTCCGTTACTAGGGTTTTCAGGTTCACCAGGAGTCATTAAAACATTAGTTGCTAGGGGGGGTTGGTGATTTCTTTATATTTTAATGGAACAATTATAAATTTGGTTGTCAATAAAAAAGTGACATAGAGATTTTTCTGGTCTTCCTGTCAAGGATGATTGTTTCATCTGACAATAGGAAATACAAAATGTAAAATTTATGAATGTGTTCACACATATTCTTCAGGTTCTTAATTTTAATTCAAAACTTACTCTAAGTGTGTTACTTTCTACCACTCCCCTGAGGTTCATACCTTCCATTAATTTTGCAATTATTATCCTGAAATTAAAAACTGAGACAGACTTCCCAGGTGCCACTCAACTATTTTTAAATGCAATTTTCATTCCCAAATGAGATACATTCATCCCTACTACAATAATGATTTGTCATGATGCTAATAAAGCTTAAAAAGAAATTGTTGTGCTAAAGCTTGTATTCAGAAAGATTCAGTTCCATGACTTCCCCTAGAAACAATTAATTGCAAGAGCTGAAGACATCATCTCCCCAGTTCCTTAAGAGGTATTCATACATTTAATAGAAACAGTGGAAGCGTCACTGTGGTTCGGTAGCTACCTACACCACTGGCATGTTACCTACACCAACATGACTTGCTTTGGGGGTGGCTCTCTTAGCCAGAAAGCAAGAGCAGCCAGCTGAGAAAGGTGATGTCTCAAACCACTACAGTTAGATTCATCAAAGCTTGCCCATCAAAGCCTCTGGTCTCCTTCCTCCCAGAATCGTTACAGGAATTAAGTGTTGTAAAGCAATTTGTAGTAAGTGCTAAGTATTCTTTGACTTATACTGATTCTTCGCATTTATTAATGAGTGAGGTTTTTTAGAGAAGAAAACATAAAGAAGGCATGAAAAACCAGAATTTTCTGCCACATGTTTTGACTGCACATGTGCAAATTTGGCCCAGACCACATTAGCTAACAAAAACTTCTAGAAACAAGTAATTCTGAGGATTATTGTAAGAGCACTCTGAGAATATTAAATACTTCTACACGTATTTTTCGCATCTGAGAAACAAGTTTGTCTGCAGAGAAGGGAACCTTGTATTTTACCCATTCCCCAACTTCTGATCCAAATCCGTCCTAGTTGTTCTTCTCAAGGCTTGTTTTCAGTAGTGCAAAAAAAAAGAAAACCACACCACACTGTTTGGCCTTGCTCTATCTGGGCACGCTGTATCCACTTTGTTTACAGAGATTTTCATTTTCTGCTTCTCATTTGTGCAATTCAGGGCTTCAGTCATTACAGGGCAGTAATCAAATCCAAGCAACGAACTTGTTTACAACACATATATAAGTAGAACACATTACTGTAAATGAAAATTGTAGTCATATTTGTTAAAGTCATAAAAAACAAAAGCATGACCTAAATAACTGACAGTGTAAGTTAATACTTCAAAGCTAAAATGATGGATATTTCTTTAGCTTATATGCCTTACAGATTGTCCTTAACTGCAATGAGAAAGAGATTGAGCCCTTTGACATTAAGCAAAAGGTAGGCATGTACCTCCCACGATGGTTATGAGTGACTGTGGATACTAGCTCCACATCAGGACTTCCACTGCAACCAACCTGCAAGAGGATGGGCAGAAGGAAGCCACTGGTAGTCCTGGACCAGCGGACAATGAGTGTCCTGGGAATGATTTTTCAGCATGTCTCACAATGAAATTTGAGTAGAATCTACTTATCTGGTGTTGCAGTGAAGAGACTGAGCACTATGCATTTTGGTTACTAAAGGGACAAGTCACACACATACACAGTCCCTCACAGGGGAACAAGCCTGTGTTCTGCTAGGCTGTTTCCAGAAACAGGTGACATAAGGGTTTGAGCTTTCCAGGTACATTTGTTCCTTTCAGGTCCTTTGTTCAAGTCTTTCTGCTTCCCTGCATTATTCTGGTAGCTAAAGATCTTGCCCATAGCAGTCAGGAGGTCTTTCAATCAACTTCAGAGACCTTTGGATAGGGCCTAAATGAACCAAAGTTACTTTTACTCTAGTTTTTAGTGGGTTTTACTATTTCTGTTCATCATAATGAATATTTTTAATATTCATCTACTTGACAAGAGTGTTAGTTTACCACTTTTGAATCCTCAGATTTGTTCCTAAGCTCCTACTTCCCATGTGCACTGACTTGTATTTCAGTAACAAAATATTTGGAAATACTTCACAAACTAACCATTTACCATAAACTTGCCAAACATAAGAATTTGTTGACCTAGATGGCACATATATAAAACTTTAAAAGGAAAAAAAAAAATCAACAATAAAATATTTCTTACATAACACAAAATGATACAGAAATTATGTTTTCGTTGTCTTCATTACAAATGTTCTCACCATCTGTACATATATCAAATTACAGATAAATTAGTATATTTTTTTTCCCCAGGAGCACATGTATATTCCTTAAAACAATGTAAGCAATAGAAGAAAGAAGACTTAACAGACAGAGTTGATCTGCCACCTAAACCAGCAGGAACACCAACAATTCAGCAGCACACTTCCAATCCCCAACAATATGTTTCAGTATCTTTAATGGGATTATTGATGCAGTAATTTCTGCAAACTGGTTTCCTGCACTCAGCTGTGTTACAGCAGTTCTACATTAATCCAATGATGTTGATTGTGGCAATCAACAGATACACTGCTCGTACAGGCTAAATATTCTTTCAGTTACAAATAACAATTAATTGTTCTCTATCAGAATCCTGAATAGAGCTTAGAACCTCCTTTTTTACCTTCACAAATCAAGCACCGATTTTTAGGAAGACATGTTACCAGTAACTATAAACAGTGGCTTAGGAAGTCCTCTGATTTGATTTTATGCAGTATCAGAAAAAAAAAGGGCGCTTTGAGCTAACTCACAAAACACAAACTTACCTTCCCACAAGCTCTGCAATGATGCCTTCTTTTGGTGAATGTAAATCTGGCCTCACATTTCATACAGTTTGGTGCTTGAGAATCTGGAACCCAAACTGGAGCCACCTCACCCAAAGTCGTAAAAGGCTTTCTGGCTGGAGCTCCAAACTGACCAGCTCTGAGATCATTATCTGGACTATCTGGGGCTACTGCAAGGCACGGACTACTAGAGACTCCAGATTCATACTCTTCCAAATGTTCCCCATTAGTATCAGTAACAGAGGCATTTAAAGATGTTTCACCAGGAAACGTGTCTGCTGTAACCCCTAATTGAGTCTTACCAAAGACGTTTTTGTTTTTACTATTACCTCCACAATTTGGGGGAACAAGATCATTTTGTAAGTGGTCCGATAATGGCTTCGGAATCTGCAGTTTGAGATTTGTAGGTTGCTTAGGTCTTGCACCACCAAAAGGAACACTGATAGATTGCAGATTAGTCACTGGTTTTGGTGAAGTTTGCCCTTGCATGGATGAAACCTGACTACAAAGATTATGTAAATAATTTTTCTTTATGTGGTCACCAGTGCTGTTTAAAATAAGACTGCTCCCTTCTGTGGTCTCATTTCCTCTCTGTTCATAAACATTAGTGTAACATTCTGACTTGCTCTCCTCTATCTCCTTTTCCTCTGTTACCGAGTCTTCCTTGGAGGGTAGTGTCTTTGGAACATGAGCAACCACTGGGTTCTGCATTCCATAGGAATCACAACCATTAGACAGAGAGCTTGCTGCTGATGTAGCCATCACATCAGAGAGACTGGACCCTTCAAGCTCATCTATACCAGTCCCTTTTAAGTCTATGCCTGCCTCCATCATCCCATCTCCACCTTCTTTACTATTACTATGTGCCTCACCAGGCTGTTTCTTCTGCAAAAGTCTTTCATTCTCTCCCAGAGTTTGCTTATTATTCATCTCATTCAACTTAGTCGGTTCCCTATCAGTCATCTCCTGAGATTCAGGATAACACTCTGCCATGCTGAGCGATTCCATTGTGCCAAGATTTTTATCACAATCCACGACATCGCTCTCAGTGGCACTAACATCCTCAGGGGGAAAATGTTCTGCAACATGTTCCTTGTAATTGCCACTTCCAGCCACGTTAGGCTGACAAGTTTCGGTGAGCCCCAACAGCCTAGACTGTAACTCTTGGGTTGTTTCCTGTTCTACGATTAAGTTTCCATTACTTGAACCAGAAGAAGAGTTTTCAGCTTCCAGATCCGTTCTCTGAGGAATGGCTTTACTAGTAAAATTTTCAACGGATACACAGTTTTCTTGCATTTTAACGGTACCATCAACTGGTCTCTGTAAGAGAGTCACTGCATTAATCCCTGCAGCCGTAGCTTCTGAAAACAGTGAATCTTTACTCATATTAAAATCATCCTTTAAGCGAGAGGAGGGGCATGCAACAGTCAGGCTTTCAGATGAAGCACTAATCAAATGACTTAAAGAGTCATCTTCAGTGCACAGCCGATTTACTTGCTTTTCTGTATCTGTATCTTTATCCATGGATCCATTTACAGTAACACTAAACTGATCATTCTGTCGGTTTTCATTATCCAGTGTAAAGCTAATAGTGTCCATTAGGGACTGACTGGTGTAATTTTTACAATCCAGCAAATCGCCACTTTGTAGTGTTCTTCTGTCACAGTTATGCATGACTGCCACCACTAGTACATTTTTCTCCTCTGGCAAGCAAGCTGTATTTCCACATTTCTTTTCTCCGGTTTCCACAGTGTTACACTGATCATCCCGATTTCTTTTAATCAACTGATCATCTGCTGCTGCCTGATCATCAATCCACATGACTGGGGTCTCTGGGCTTGTGCTAAAATCCTTTCCATTAGCACAGTGATCCTCTCCTCCTGTTGGTGCAGTCACTGAATGAGACAAGGAGAAAGACTTTAATCTCTGTTGACATTCATTAGGAGTTGTAGTTTCATTCACGTTGGCCACGGACAGACGACGAGAAGGCGGATCTAGAATCTGATTCCACTTTGCACCCAACAGTGGAGGTGAAACAGCGGCATCTGGAAAAAGTGTTTAAACAAAAGAACTTACTGCCCTATTAACACTACAGGTTCTATTAACTCTGTTGCATTAGAATGCCCCAAATATAAACATAGAGATGTTCAAATATGGGTACAACAGTAAAACACACCTGCCATAAGTGGCATCCTTGATCAACCATTAGTAGTGTAATTGCACAATGTTTCTGGAACTCAAGAAGTTTAGAGATACGCCAATTAGTATCAAGTTGAATTTTCACAAGCAACATCAAACAATCGATTAATATACTTTAGACAGCTAGAAATGCCTTGAAAGATTCCCACTCCCTTAAAATGTTCAATTTCCTTGACAGCACAGAAGTAATTAGACTAAGCAAAAAATTTAATAGTTCAACTATTATAACTTTCATTACATGATTTATGTGACCTAATAAAACATTTCTATGCTTGAGTCTCCCAAAACTGCAAAAGAAACTTAAAATAAGTTTTGCCTAATATGTTTAAAATAAATTATTAAAATATTGCCACTGAGATTAAGCTTCACAAAACCTTTCTTTTAAAAGTGTATGGAAGATTTTCTATTAAAAGAGTGGGAGATTTGAAATAAGTAAACAAGATGAATGGGAAAAGAAGAGAATACTACTAACAAATACTGAAGACACACCATGAATTTTACACAAGTTCTGATATTAATTTGCAACTCAAAACCAAAAAGGGTACCACCGATCTCTCCTTTTTCAACAGTGTTCTCTGTAGATGCACATTAGATGTATTCTTCAATCGTGTTCAAAATGACTCACCTTCGTTTTGCTCAAATTCATCTAAAACCTTATCGAGGTTATATGCCTCTGCTTGGAAATAGTTCTCCATTTGTCAGGGAAAAACCACCAGATGCTTGTCGGAACCTGCCAGAGAACAAATTACAATCAGATATTTAACAGCCAGTCAGCAGTGCTCCACTACATATTGCCCTGATTTAAGGGGAAAAGAAGTCCTTTGTAAATCAAATTTTACATACATTACATCATAAATCAAAAGTATTTTCAAGGAATAAAACTTACTTGTGTGCTTAAACTTGCTTAATTCAGATTAAAAACCTCCCCAGACTTGCTTTGGATTTTATTACCTTCAGTCTCCCAAGGTTATAAATACCTTTTTTTAAATGTTTAAATCCATGTCAGTTCAAAGTAGAATGTATTCCACACCACAGACTTATATGCACATCTGTCCCTCTGCTTAATTGAATGCATTTTCCATTTAGTATGGTAGACCTTTTTGAGAGGCCAAAATAAAGGGAAATTTTTTTCAGGATTTGGGAGTAAGTTATCCACAGACACCACATCAAATTGAATTCTGCAATTTAGAAACTCCCTGACTGCTTAGAAACTCCCCTTAAGGGCAACATAACAAAAAGGACAGTCATATAGTTCTTTCTCATGCAGTGTTTGCTTAGGATTTGCAAAATGCAACCGACGTAGGAAACATCATTTTTCTCACATCTTGAGCTTTCTTTTCATTGTATATCCATGCAATTTTCATAATTATTTAGATGGCTGAGATCTTTTCCACCACAATAAACAGGGAGAGAGGGAAGAGGAAGAATTTTCATCAGTAGTTACCAAAGTAGTAGTTACCAGTGTAACAGACGAGCAAAGGTATGTTTAACAATAATGCACTGACATCAAACCCAGTCACATGTTTCTGCCCTCAGATCATTATCAATGCTTCTCTAGGGTCTGAAGGCATTACATCAACTTTTTACATGCAGAGAAAACACTGACCTCCACCTGCGAATTTAAACAGAACTGTCATCAAAGTCAGCAACAGCCTTTAAGATATTTCAAAGCCCAAATTATGACGGCAGTGCAACGCCACATTAATGTGTCTAACCATCAAGATCACCATAATGGTAAATGCAAAACTGTTCCAACACCAGTCAGAAAATAACAGCCTAGAGCACCAGAAAGCCAACTAACAATGTGAGGATCTGGCTTTCAGTTCTGTGCTACCACCAATTAGCTCATGTGGCTTTGAACAGGCAGTTTCAACTCTCCGTGCTTCTGATTTTTTAATGTATACTAGGCAACCAGTGTTCTGCGTCACTCTTCATTTCCCAGAGATGCTCTCAAGATTCATACTCGTAAAAGTTGTTAAAGGGCTTAATGAGTGTTACTCGAATTGTGCTAGCTCTTAAAATGCCTGTTTTAATAATTCTTGTTTCCCTGAAAGGCAGGCACTGGAAAACTAGCAAAATACACAGAAGTAAATACTCTTATCAAATGATAATACTCTCAGGCTAGAAAGTAAGATGACAAGGGGGAAATGAAAACAAAACAACTCTAAGTCATTAAAGAAAAAACTTTCTACAACTTCACATGATAAATAACGTTTGCGCCCTAACAGCAGGAGTATGGCCTTGTTGCTACCAGAGGCTTGCAGCAGTAAGACACCCCGATCCATTCTGTAAAAACATTCACTACCAGCAAAGACATTTGCACTGAGAAATGTGTGCCATAACCTATATACCATAAAGGGAGACCTTCATTTGATCTGTTCTCGGAAAAACAGCCTTATTCCCTTCAGAGCTGGCTTTCAATGTTGTGAAACAAGGAAATGGAGGAGGAGAGGGTGAGAACCTTGTTTTGCAGTAAGTAACAGTGTTAGACCTGACAGCTAGACTCCAGCTCAATTAAAAACCTGCCCTTCTACCCTGGACGTACAACAGACAAGAAACACGTCAGACGAAGCTTCCAATTTAAAACTATACTTCAACATTATCCCCATAATATCTGGATTTGAGGAAAACATCAACCAGTTTTATTTCAATTACTGCAACATTAAATATAGCTTTGTGTTTATTGTGAGCCACAGCTACGATTAGGTTATTGGTTCCAGAAGATCATGCATTAAGGTATCACAAAATGCAGAGTTGACCTCAAATTTGACACATGATGTATTTAAAAGATGATCATGTTAGCACATAAATACACTACTATTTAATATAATCAGATTAAATTATGTTTTAAAGATATATACAAAAAGCCAACTTTAAAAAAAATGAGCGTAACGGCAACTCAGAAATTGCAATAAGCATCCCCAAAAAATACCATTTTGCAAAGAAATTCAGAGATAAATTAGACTCGTCACTTTATAGACACACAGATTTTACCTCTGTTCTGGGATTTTAGATTAACTCCTTCTGCAAGGAAGATAGATGATTGGCCACATCATTTACTGCACATGGATGCACAGATTATAACCAAAGCAATGGAGAAGCTGGACACCTTCATCAAAAGTTGTATTTTAGAAGTTGAAAAAAGCTCAACATTTTAGATTCTGTCCCAAAAACCAGGTTCTGACCTCCAGCTGCGACAAAGTGTACTCTTTGATCCCTGTGATACCCACCTGCAAGGTCTTCCTGAGCTATCCAACCTGCCCACTAAGCCACTGTATTAAAAATCTTTCATAACATTTTAACTGCAACAATTACATTCACTACACACATTTCAATTAAACCAAAATAATTTTACGCAGCATATGCTTCTCCTGGCACAAACAAATACTAAATTCATTCAAACTACATCCAAACTGCAAGAGTTCAGGGCTTCACTTGCACCTTTCTCTCCACCTCATTTCAACTCCTTAATAGGAAGCATCTTCACCAGCTCAGTAAATATCAAATATTGAAAAGTTAATTAGAATCTGGCTCAATGAATATTTCACTTGAATTTTTTTTCCATTCGGAGTTCTCAGCATCAGCCAAAATTAACTCACTACAGGAAAACTGTTTTGTACAAAACACCATATAATTTCACATCCATTTATGATGTATTTAATGTACATTCTAATGACAGCATCCTGGTCTAGCAAACAATTGATGAAGATGTCAATAATTATTCCTAGGCAAAGCCCTACTACTAAGGTCAATGATGCAAAGAATACTTGTCAGTGAAGCACTGCAAGAGAGAAAAGTGTCACACAAGATTTTGTGTTCCGCAGAGTTAAACTGTGCCACTGTCTGACGGCTCTGCACTCAGATTTCCATGCCCCCTCACAGTGAAAAAGGGCATCCAGGCACAGCATTCGCTAGGACAGAAACACAAACTCTGCAATATGGGTGGCCCCAAAGAAATAGGCTACAAGCATTGATTTTTTTGTTTGTTTGTTTTGCTTATTTTAGAGAAGATAATGATTACTGACAGGCAAGTTGACGGGGAAGGAATGCTATGCTGATTGTACAGTTGCTGAAAACATGTTTTTAGGTAACCCTCTGGAAAACTGCATTTTGATTCTGTGTAACTTCCAAATGTTTAGGAAAATTCAGACCTGACAATTCATACAACTTCAAAACCCCACTGAACGCTTGATAAATCTACTTCAGAACTAACTCAAATTTACACACATTAAAGTAAGCAGAATAAAAGCCACGCTTGCCCCTAACATTTCCTAAATTATTATTAACATCTATATTATTTACTATTAAATATCTAATACTTATTTAATCACATTTTATTTGGGTTTTTCTATATTTTTTTAAATTCCAAAAGAGGTAACTATGTATAAACAAATATATATAACCATATGAATTCTGAAACTCAAATACTGGTGCACAAACATGCAACGAGCCAAAACCCAGACTGATGGATGCTTACAGTCCAAACTGAAGAGAGAAAAGACCTTTTACATCATTATTGTTACTTCACTTACTGATACACCAGGATATATGATAAATCTTTTATTTTTAAACCCACAATCACTATGCCAACAGCCACCCCAAATGAGATCCCACTAGTAGGTCCATACTAGTAGGTTTTTCCTCAGAAAGGTCGGCTGAAAATTTTCAAGTCTAACATCTAAAATTATTATTACTATATAAAAGAATACAACAACCCCCAAGCTTTTCCAGAATTTTCTGTCCAAGGGCAAAACACTCTGCCAAACCCACAAAAGTCCTTACTGCCCTCTGCCTGACAGAAAAGGAGGATGAGCACTCATGTCCCTAACAAATACCCACAATGCTTCTTGACCAATACACTGTCAGCAACTCGTATTTTTGACAGTTTAAGATCTAATAGTTCAACCCCACATAGCCAGCAACTCAAGATCAAAACAGAAAACACACAATGCTCTAACACAGCATGCTATAACAATCGGGTAGCTCTTCTCTGCATGGTTGAGGATTTAATTTTATTTGGAAGATTTTTATGCAATATCCAACATAAATCAAATCAAACATACTCCTCTGCAGGTCTTTAGAAACTCTGATTGTAACTCACGGGTACCACTATAAAAGTTTGGAACAGTTTTAGGTTTATTCTAGTCCCAAATTTCCTCCTAGTCTAAAGGTTGAAATGACATTTTTAAAGGATCCTTAATAGTTGTGAAATTCTTTAGTATTGCTCGACTATTTCAAGCCATGGCATAGAGCGAAGCTCACAAGCAAACACACAACCCAAACTCTGCAAAAGAGAGAATGATACTAGTAGCAAATCTGGAAGAAATTTCAGTGGCATTTTTTGCTGTATGTTGCTAAAAATGACACATTTCCTAAATTAGTATATATTGGAATGAACAATATGAAGAAGAGAATATTGTGCCAGTCCAAGGAAAAGGAGACATAAATCACAAATCCAGTGAAAAGCATAAGATGGTTTTTCAAAAAAGTTCTCCATGCAAAGATTTGGCAGAAAAGACTAATCATAGGCCAAAAAACCCACCAGTAAACAGCATTTTTTTAAAATCTGCATTTAAAAAAAAAGCCAAACAACAATGGCTACCATCCACTGGTACAGTAAGTCCAGAACCCAAGATCACTTGTCACCCATTGCAGAGTAATCTCCTATTTTTCATGGCAAAAAAGGTAATGAAAACATGCAGCCTGTCAATCAGATTATTTTCAAGCTCCTGTTGGATAACAGCTCGTGCATAACTCAGAAACTCTGTGTTTTACTTACCAGTTTCTTCACACAACAGCATGGACTTAGCATCATCCTCATTTCTAAAACTTAAGAATGTTTTATCAAGCCTACATGCTCTACTCTCCCCTGATGTCTCAATAGAAAGGTTCACGTACCAGAACGTCTGTGGCGTGTATCCAAATTGCTATCTGATTCATCACAGCATTTAGACACAAGACAAACTCTAATTGATTAGTGGGGAGAGAAGGAGACAGAAGTAAAGGACAGAAGAACCTTCCTTAAAATGACATGGTATTCGGAACAGGTTTAACCTTGAAGACTGCTTCTCAACACAGCTCAGACACAGAATCACTGAATCACATGCCAGCTTATTCTTGGTAAATGGTACAGATAGGCCTCGTGTTACACCAGCCAAGCGGCAAGACTCGTATCTGTTGTGGTCTCTACAATAAGGAATTATGTAACCCAAAATCTTCTGCGCTGCACGTCCTAAATTAGCCTCAAGATTTTTTCACCACTGGAACTGACAGCCTTTAGTCTTTCATATTTTCTTGACTCTAACAGTAGATGACAATCACAATAAAATGCCGCGATAAAAAATGCACCAAAGGAAATAATACCAACATACAACTATTATCCTCGGATCAACGGCCTAAAAATCAGTGAGTATCTAAAGAACCAGAGTAAGATCTCAGGACTTTCTATCATCCGGTCCTGTGTAGACTACTCTTTCAATACTGTGAACATCCACATTTCAGTCAACTCTCACTAAATAAATACTCAAGTAGTTTATTATAGTCTTCATCAAAAATATAGGAGAAAGACTTCTAAGATGAAAGTCACAAGGGGCATTGCTCAAACTGAAACCAAATACTGCTCATTCATCCTGATAAAAATCAGACATCCAGAAAATGTCATTTTCCCATAGCATGACAACATGGAATTACATATCAACTGGACAAATTAACTTATTAGATCTAGGGCTCCTCAGGACTTCCTTCAACCCCAAGAAACAATGGTCAAGTCGACATATCGTTCCACCTCCCTCTAATGATCTTTGTATTATTTGCCCCTGGGAGGAAGAAGTCCAGCACCTTTGCTGTCACGAACAGCTTGTTCAGAGAGTTCAGCTATAGCTCTATTTTTAACTGATGAGACCTGCCTACAGCGCAGACTGAGGAAGACAGACTTTGCCCACTTCCCCCCTCCCCCAAACAAAATAAGACACATCTTTGCTCTAAAACAAGGCAATTACTCTCAATTCAAACCAAAACAACAACATGCTAAAAATACTCCATCATCTTATATGTAAGATACACATCCAAATATAGAGGGGTATGTATATTAATATAAGCATACACAAAAATGCAGGCATTTCGAGTACATACCCCTGAATCATCATATTCTAAAGCAGAACTTGCCTCTTACCTTTTTCTCTTATACATATGATAAGAAACGAATGACCCTGTGCCTACTCATGATGACTGCAGCACAACCAGCCAGTTCTGCTGAATCAGTGTGTTCTACTTGATCCTAGAAAGAAAATATAAACATGTATTTTATGATTGGTAATTCTGCCACAAACCATGGTTTTTTTCAACGTGTGACTGCAGCTAGCACAGACACATTTGGCAAGTGCCGCAAGCCTTCAAATCATTTGGAATACATTTGCAGCTTTCAATTCAGGGATCTATGCACTATGCTACTATCTCACTCCAATATCCTGGTGAAAAAAGCTGCTAATAAAACCCACATTGCTCCCTACCTACTATTATTCTTCATTTAACTGTAAACCCACAGAGTGAGGCAGCAACTCCAATTGTCCTTGTATTCCTGGTGTCCTTGACTGTAACGCTTAATTTATAAAACTAGCCTCTGAAGTTAATTATATTACACTACAATAGGCCTTCCAAAAATAAAGAGCTAGTAGCTTTGATACTCAACAAAAATTCATGGTCCTCTGAATTCTGTAAACTGTAGTCATCAGCTTCCCACTGATTTTGTTACAGCTAAACAACTGGTTTTGTCTTCAAACGATTCCCCCTACAATCTTAGGCTCCCTTCATGTCCTAAAGGCTTCTTCTCTCAAAACCTACAGGACCTACAATAGACCTAAGGAAAAAAAAAAGCATTTTCAGAAGAAACTGTCGTATTATCCTAACTACAGCACATCTGTAGATGAGGCGCTCCTTTTCACAGGCTGCATCCTAACAGTCAACATAGCTCAAAAATCCAACACAACCATAAGCAAATAAAAGAGACTAGTTTACGACAAACACTGCAGTAAGAACAAGGGGTGAGATAAGTTAAATTCATGTTTTAAGGTTTGCTGGTGCTGGTATTTGACCTGTTAGGTAGTTGAAATATTTATTAGTGCTCTGGTGAAGCAGCAGCATATGTTAGAAAAAAAAGTCCTAGAACTCCAGCAAAATGAACAAGGCTAAAAAAAATCAGTTTGCCGTTCATGAAAGCGATATTCAGTGTTATACTACAATTTTCCCAGGGTTGTTTATTATTCTTTTCAGAAATAAGCTACAATAATAATTCCAGGAAACTAATGAACTGAACAGTAGCACTCTTAGTAGTAGTTTCCAAACTCAGAAAAAAATTCCACAGCTTTGTATGCCAACAGACCTGTTCCTGTGTGCAAGTAAAATTTCTGATGCCATATGTATTTCTACGCCTGTAAATTAAGATGAATTTTGGATATTTGGGAAATCGTAGAAATTACTGTATTACAAAGTTCTTCAGGTAGGCTTCATATGCATGCGAAAACGGAGGTGAGGGAAATTCGATTGCACTGAAAGGCTTCAGAATGATAAGGTTTTTCAAAGGGATGTGAAGTACATGTGGCAGCGGGGCTGCCATGGCTACACCCACCATGGCCCCTCCTGGTCTGTAGGCGGAGGAAAATGGTACTGTTTTCATCACCCCTTTGAAAAGATGGATGAATTAATGACAATTCTGCTTGTGATTTATGACAAGGCCTGTCAACTGCATCATGAACATCAAACACACTTTGCATGAACCGGTCGGTCATACATTAACCACAAAGTTCAATCTTTACCAATCCGAAATGGATCAAACCTAGCAACCCACAGCTGAAACAGCACTCGAAGCCAAGCCTCCTGGGCAAGCCATATTCAGGGCAACGGTACAGCTTTATTATTCATTGTTTTTATTCTGATCCACTTTCCTTGTTCCATTCTTCCCAGGTAATAACTTTTTTGTCCGTAATCACTCAACACAGAAGTACATAGATCCAATCAATCGCTACCGGTCTCCAAAGAAAGCTTTGAAGAGATATTACCTGGAGGTACTAAAGCTTTTTGTTTACAGTTCAGAATTTACTCTCAGCAGACTTTTCCCCTTACAAAGATCAATGCAAAAATCAAAGCATGCTTACAGATATAAATGTAATATATTTAAACAAAAAGCAAATCAAAAAAATTAAATCATAAGGTTTGGATTTCCTGGGGAAAAAATAGTTCACAACAGAGCCAAATTCTTTTTCCACTAAGAAGTTAATGTAAGATAACCACATAAAAATAAAAATCAAGGACAAAAAGAATAACTACAGAGGACAGTCAAGAATATACATGACATTAAACCTAGTGATTACTACATTTTTCACAGATCATACACACTGCTAAAAAAGGGTTCTATCGCACTTGAAAAATTTCCACCTAAAAATTATGTGCCTACTGAGACCTAAGATCATTACAAATTAAGGAGGTCCAGCGTCTCTGCTGTTCTGCTTACTTGGAGCATTTCACAGGTTCTTATCTCTTCTGCTGATGGTTGGCTGAACTCTTTTGCCTCCCTGCCCTGAAGTTGTATCACTCAGGTGCTGCTTTGGTTATAGCCTACGTGTATGATTTCCCTCAGGAGCTCCAAGAGGGCGACTGCCAATTACTGCAAAAGCAAAACAGAAATTGAAGAGAAATTTGACAAGCAGAGACGTGCCCAGAATAAAGAGAGGATGAAGAATAGAAGAATAGAGCTCTAAAAATAAAAAATTAGAAATATCTTCCACAAAAAAGAATGTAAAAAGTGTTTACAACATCAAATGGAAGTAATCTGAACTAGCACAAATAGGAATAGCTTATAATAAATGGAAAGAGATTGAAAAAGAAGCAATTTTGATACTACATTAAAAAAATGCAGAAAAAGCTCAAAGCATGAAGAGATGCTAAAAAATGCTTCCATCTACTGGCAAGGATCCAACTCTTAACTACACTAGAGATCCTCTATAATGTGCTACCAGTGAAAAGATGTCTTTGAGTAGGCAGGAATCCATTTGCAGCCATTTTAAGGCACTTTATTATTGCTAGATTAGTTGAACCAGGCATTATCTTAAATGCAAATGCAGATTTCAACACTGGTACCTTAACTACCCAGCTTGTCTACACTCTAGAATGATCAGATGGGACATTCAGAGAAAGGGGATGTATCCAGGTCCCAACTTTGCAAGAATAAAAACTACAACAACAAATACTACAGCAGGGGGTTACGTTATTAGGAAAACAGTGTATGTAAACAAGAGAGGAAACAGGTAGCAAGTTTCAGGACACACAACAGTTATACAATATGAATTATTTTATGTGATCAGTTCATGTGGAAGCTCTTTGGAGCTAGTGTGTGCTGAATAAAAGGAAGGGTGGGCGTTATGAAATATTTGTGACAAAGGAGTAGCAATATCTGTGTCACACACATGAAAATTCCTGCAATGGCAACGACTACAGGTTAGGCTCCAAATTAAACATTTCAACATTAATTGTTCTATTAATAAACTAAACTAGCAGCCATGCAATGCAACCGAAAAAAATCTAGTTTATTAAAGGAGACCTAGCAAATAACAACAGAATTTCTCAAAAATAGCTTGTCTAAGAAACAGTTCAGGATTAGAAAATCCCATTACAACCTGCCATAAATCCATTTAATAAGAAACACTGAAAACAGCAGCAGGAGATGAAATGTAAGAAATATAAACAAGATATAGTCTCTGCGAATCCTCTTCCTGCACCAAAAGCTCAAGATGACCAAGTATCCTGCGGTGCTATTTCCCATAATCCGCCGATGTTCCCACTACTCCATGTAAAATTATCCAAAGGGTAGACTGGGGCATGGCAGGCTATTTCTGTGTAATACAACACTTTGTACCAGCTCACTACCCATGACTGCTGACAAAAGGTAAACTATTTCAGTGTTCCATTGGTTTGTCTGGTTTTTTCCGATCAACTGCACAAATAGAGATGGACAATGCCTAAAGCAGAATACGGTCTCTCTAATTATTTCACTAATATTTGCATCTTTTCCCCATGCCATTTTAAAGCTATTATTTTCACTTTTGTCTCCAGCCAAGTTTCCATAAGGAGACATTCACACATGCCAGAGCAGTAGTAAGGCACTCAAAAGAGCAGCAACTTCAAAGCAGTGTTATAGAAAGTATCACAGTCAAAAGTAACAGGGAGACAAGAAAAATTATAGCACCGTTATCAACCTCTGTCCTCCAGTAAATAAGAGAAAGAAGCCCAACTGAAAAGGACACCAGCTTTATAACAGTTTACAGTAGAACATAAATTCCATTTCCTACCCTTTTTACTATTTCAAGGAGAGAGAAATTGATTTATTTCCTTGACACAAAAACCAGCCTTCCCAAAACTCTCGTACTTCTCAGCACGCTGCAGAGGCAGGGCTCTCGGCACCTGGAGACAAGGGACCATGCGGCCCTCTTACATAACTGCCGTCCACTGCCTTGAAAAGTAGCCCTCCCCGGCTCTTTGGAAGAACAAATAGATAGGGTTACGCTGCAGTGCTGCCTGCAATGCAAGTTTTTCTAGGGGAATACCATAGGAAAAAAACAGAAAATCCTCTCCTGAGCTTACTCATATGCTCATACAGCTCACTTCAAAATTCAGTGTTTTGTAAATCTAGTGTTTTATAACACTCTGTTTCATACAACTCCCAAGTTTAATATTTGTAAACCACCAAAAAAAAACCCCAACCCCAATGCACAGTGTATTAAACATAGTTTTAATATGAAATTGTGTTTCTTAATTTGGGCATGGATTCCATGTAATGTCATCAATGTAACAATGTGCCTTTTAAAAATCAGTGCATTTAACATATGGAAACTGTTGTTTTACTTTAGATGGTATTTGAATATAGTTAAATATATAGAATAAACAGGTTTATGAGATGACTTTTCATGTTTCTGTATTTGAGAAACAAGGGTTTGACTACTAGTAGTTATTGTTTAACAGATTTGAAGAATAAAATCATCTAAAGTCGCACACTATGTATCTCAGAGTGAATTCATCCTGTATTCTAATACTTTATGAGTTTTTCGTCTTTCTAATGTAGGGTAGAAACAAGAATGAATCCCAAATATACTG
Organism: Eurypyga helias; assembly: GCF_000690775.1. Lineage (NCBI taxonomy): Eukaryota > Metazoa > Chordata > Aves > Eurypygiformes > Eurypygidae > Eurypyga > Eurypyga helias. The sequence continues at coordinate 32,373 of NW_010237037.1, forward strand.
ATCATTGTTTCAGATGTTTCTTAGATTTGGGCAATAAAGGAAAAACTGACTAAGGTCCCCTAGAATCACTAATTAAATGCCTACAACTGTCAAGGAACTGTCCTTTTTATAAAACCCAGAAGGGCCCGATACTTGCAGGCGCTGCGAGCAAAATCCATATCTGATAATAAAAGCCAGAACTGCCATGCAACCAGAATGAGACAGATAAAAAGGACAACAGGCAAAGAGGGAAACTGCTCTGCTACCATTTACTAGTCCATCATTTGAGAGTTGCACCCGCTGGGGAGAGAAGCTTCTAGAAGCGACAAAATTTATGCACTCAGCTGCTCTTTAGAGAAAGGACAATCTGTACAGAGAAAAGTCTGGAAGTCTATAGTCACTTTCTACTGAGGAGCAGTCAACCAGCTCATTTTAAAGCTACCTTTATCAACAACCTTGGTACATCCTCTTTCCAATGCTGCTGTGGTCATTTTTACTCAATTGACAGCAACATAACATAACGGCGTTCTAAAATCTTACACACACATACACTTTTAGTAAGAAATATCATAGTTATAGACAGCAAACGGCTACTATTTCTCAAATTGTATGTTGGGTAGGTCAGGAGGGGCTTCATTTCAATGAGGCTCCGAGGAGACCTCATTGCAGCTTTCCAGTATCTGAAGGGGGCCTACAAGGGTACTGGGAGAGGACTTTTTACAAGAGCCTGTAGTGATAGGACAAGGGGTAATGGGTATAAATTGAAATCAGGGAGGTTTAGATTAGATGTCAGGAAGAAATTCTTCACAGAGGGGGTGGTGAGGCACTGGAACAGGCTGCCCAGAGATGTTGTGGATGCCCCATCCCTGGATGTCTTCAAGGCCAGGCTGGATGTGGCTTTGAGCAACCTGGTCTAGTGGAAGGTGTCCCTGCCCATGGCAGGGGGGTTGGAACTAGATGATCTTTAAAGGTCCCTTCCAACCCAAACCATTCTATGATTCTATGATTCTATGTTAGATAGGGCTGGATTACCGTGAGTCCCTGAAAAGAAGTTCAGAGACCTATGGATTTTTTCCTCATACTGCCTTCAACCTGAAAATTATCTCAACGAAAGTAACTTTTAATTCCCCTTAGTAATTTTTTTCTCCTATTGTGTTGACCTTTCTGTTCATATCACACCAAGATTAACTTCTATATACACACACACCCCACTTAACACTTTATAAAATACTGTTGTCCTGTCAAATGTAGCAAAGCTCACTCCCACGTTTGTGATCATGATCTAACTACGTTGCTGAAGCTCACTTGATGGCTCAAGTCATCTGTAACTAGTAACTCACTCAACACAACTCAATATATTTATGGCAACAGTGTGCACTGCAACTGCTAATTCTGAGTATCATTGATGCTGGTCCACTAACATGCTTCTAACAGTGCTGAAGGGACTAAGCTTTAACCAACACAGGTGATGAGTAACTTGCATTCAGATTCACTGTAAAGTTTTTTTTCATTTCTCCAGTGGAGCAATGTACCAATCAGGACATTTACTTAAAATTTATGTTAGTCTCAGAAGAGTTTTAGTGATAAAACTAAGTGTCCATAACCCTGTATCATTGCTGGCAGTTACAGGAAATAAAAGCTTAATACATAAAAAAACCACACAAAATAATATCAATAACACAAGTTTTCAAGAGTCAAAATGCAGTTTTCAGAAATCTTATGGAACTCTAGGAACACCAAATCCTCCAAAACTCAGAAGCAATGTTTCTCAGATAGTCCAAAACTGAGAAATCTCAGCCACGTCTTTTGTCCACTGACAAAGAGGTTGATTCTGCTCTACCATGAATCCTTACCTCTTTTCTTTACCTCTCCTTCCTGACTGTAGCATATTCTTGTGCTCCATTTTCTTCATCTGTTAGTCTTATTTTTCCCCTCTCAAACACATCCCTTCCTCATTCACTCCTTCCTGTGACCATTTTCTTTCTCCCTACCCATGCTTCCTTCCTTCTCTGACGAAAAAGTGAGAAACCCCCTGTGTTTCAACATCACTGCTCACATCCACTGGAGAAAACCAGTTGTAAATGTCCTTAGTAACCACAGCATATTATTCCTCACTTCTACAAATGATGTCAACAAATCCAGTAACAGTGGTGATGCATCCACTTTGCAAACATAAATCAAAGTCTTTAGACAAAACAGCTATCAAAAAGGAAAAAAAAATCCATGTGGCCACAAAAACAGCCAAAACACAAGACATCATTGTAACCATGAACCTGTCTTCTACCTACCCTCCTCATTATTTACTGATGTCGTGGCTCTTTCATGAATTCATTTAAGCCGTCAGCTTTCTAGACTGTGAAATACAATTTTTGACCCATACATACACTGGGTATCCAACATCTAGGGTCAGCACAGCTACCTACTTCCCTCAAGCATCTATGTGTTTGAAACCTCTAAAGTTCTATTAACTACATGTGAGCCACTATTCATATGTTTCCTCAAAGCAGAAGTAGGTACAACTGCATCTACACGCCACCTGTACAGAAATTAAGCGTAAGGAGTGGAGGGGGAGAGAATATAAGCACAAAGGGCATTATAAGAAAAGAATGAGGGAACAAAATCCCTACATATACATGTACCTATTGCCCATGAGTCTCAAGAAACAGTTTCTAATTCTCATCATAACAAACTCTTTGTTCATTCTTCAGGAGTATAGAAAAAAAAAGACATCTATATGCAAATTCCAGTGATAGCTTAAAATGCATTTTACAGGTGACTTGTTAATTCAAACTAAGGTAAATAAAACCTAGAGGCTATTATGCCAGTACACTAGTATAATTACTTGAAAGCACAAAAGCACGTAAGTACACTAATGCTTAAATTTAAGTAATGACCTTTTAAAATTACATTTATAAAACAATCAAGAAAGAACTGTAAAATACATGAAGCATACTGGGGTTTTATTCAGCCTTCATCATTTATACAAAAAACACAGTATGAGATTCCTACAATAAATGCAATTTGATGTTTCAGTTAAAAGCCTGTTTCTATATTATATATATAATACTTAAAGCAATATATTAATAACATAACCTAAGAAGTGGGCTTTGCACATACTTCCAAGTTCACCAAATCAGAGATCATGAAAATACGCATTTTGAATTAACCAATATAGCGCTGCCAGTGTAACTTTGCAACATGATGACAGGCAGTAAGGTGTGCTGAACCAGCAAAGTGGCCAGCAAACAGAAACAGTAGCTATATACTGAAGTATAAACCCCAAAAGGGCATAAACCTGTGCCTTTCACTACAAAACGCAAGTCTCAGAAGCAAGCTATAGTGTGTATTTCTACTACTGCAGAAGAACATGCAATTTCAAAAAGACTGCTAGATAAGTGGAAAAAAAATTAATAGGCAAAGAGGAAACTTCCTCTTACACAATCTTAATTTATATTAAATGTTCATTTGTCTGCATTACCGTGCAGATAGGGAATAAAGAATTACATTGACATGATTGGCTTGCTGGGTATATTTTAACCGTGTAACCCTGCAAAGAAAACTCAGCACTCACAGTCTTAGTAACACAAATAAGAGAAGGGCTTATGTACTGGTAAGTGTTCAGTTACTAACACTTTTCAAGTGTTGTACCTTTAATCTGATCTCCTACAGAAATGAAGATTACGGGGTCACATTGTTCACTTACTATTTTTTATGCTCACCTTTTCCAAATAAATATGCATTCATGAAAACCAGTATCTGCACAGTAAAAACAAATAAAAATGACTGTCCTCTGAGGGAAAAGCAAGCTGCTATATGTATTTTTGGCAGTAACCTACTGGGCAATCAATACCCACACAGCTCTGGAAAACACACAGTTATGGTGTTATGAGAGAAAGCTGAGGTTATTGCAGAGGAGGAAGGAAGGGATAACATATTAAGGGGCAAAAAGGATTTCAATGTACACAAAATCAAGCTTCTTTCATTCCACTAATGGTAGAACAATATTCTTACCTATAAAGTAGCTCAAAGGACTTGGGTATACAGAACGTCAGATCCAGTTTACACTATAAAACTCATTCAACACATCATCTAATTCAAAACAAAACATAGGGCTCTCCATCTCCAGCTCTTGTAAGAATTTTCCTGCTACTTACAAAATCTTTATGAATTCTAAAGAATTATGGGTGGAAAATAGGTCCTAGCCATCAGAAACTAATCTGGATTTCGATTCCCACTGTTTCAGCTACAGCAATGGCAGCTCCCATATCACTGGACCAGCACACTGCACTGACTCAACCCAAGAACCACTAAGCTCTTTTGAGCATCAGCTTAAGCCCAGTTCTCTGTCCTTAGTCTTGCATGGCATCAGGCAACACGCTCCCTGGATCTGTCATGTCCTAAAAAAGACAGGTACGCATTATCCCTATTCAACAGTGAGTAGAGCTGACACACACAGGGATCCCAGGTATACGCTCTTCTCTTTCATACCGTGCTTATTTAAGATATAACCAGCACCAGGTATCCACCCTTCTTCTGCGATAGATTACTGAGGCCCACTTGCCCTTCCTTCTCTGCAACACCTGCAGAAAAAGCAAATGTGCTGCCTCTTAAGTCCCTGCACTTCCCAATCTGGTGTAGAAACAAAATTAATTTGATTTTGTTTAAATTGATATGCAAAGCTCAGAGCTGCAGAACTTGAAGAGGGAATACAAATTTAATTCTGCCAGGCATCTTCAGCAAATACCTGGGGGCGGGGGGGGGGGGCATTACCTAAATCACTCCCACACAGATCACCAAAGTCTACCTCAGATACTGGATGTGAGGCACACCCAAGATCAGAATGAGGTCTGAGCACAACACAGACAAGAGGAATCTGGATCACCAGAAACCAGACCCCATATCCTACTGCTAATGACACCATTCTTAAACCTTCCTCTTAAAATCCAACAATTCAAAAAAATGAAAGGAGAAAAACAATCAAAGCTGTGGAAGAAGAAAAGGGAAGACATGAGGGAACAGTCTCATTACCCGGGTTAAAAAAAAGATAAGAAAAAAAAGTACGTAAATAATAACTAAGAAACAAAAAACTCACAGATCTAAAAATACCTGCAATTTTTATCCTGTAACATCTCCCAGACTTCCAACAATCTGACTGGCCAGCCGATCAAGCAGTAATTTTTACGCATATTCACATGATTTGCCAATTCTTCTTGAATTTATAACACCTATATACGCTATAAAGACATACTTTCAAATGGCTTAGCTTGTATTTTAGTGATCCTAAATCAATGCTTGGAGTGCAAACAGGTAAGTTAACATGTACACTGAGTTCAAAGCAGAGTGTTGACACTACAAAACTGAATCTGGAAATAGAAGTTTTACGCATATTAACATGATTTGCCAATTCTTCTTGAATTTATAACACCTATATACGCTATAAAGACATACTTTCAAATGGCTTAGCTTGTATTTTAGTGATCCTAAATCAATGCTTGGAGTGCAAACAGGTAAGTTAACATGTACACTGAGTTCAAAGCAGAGTGTTGACACTACAAAACTGAATCTGGAAATAGAAAAGCTCCTCTAATAGTCAGTGTCATTCACAGATAAGTTATTATGCGATTTAGAAAGCTCTTTGATCTGCTTCTTACACTGAACATTACCAACTCCTTTTAAGTTCATCATACTACTTTTTAGAAAAACGTACCAGTGTATGTTCCTGCACTGATAATTTTCTATGAATTTTCTAATGTATTGCACTTGTATTATTTCCCCAAATAAAAATTTTAACCTACAAGTGAAATATAAATGTTGCACTCTGAGCACATGTGTAAAGATTGAGTTCCATTATTTATAAAAAAGGCTTCAGTATGTCAGAGAAGTAAACATAAACTTTCATATTACAGTAATTTCAAAAATTGCAAGAATCCAGAAGTAAGGCTGGTAAGTATTACTAGGGCAGTTATGGAACTTCTGCAACTGACAGAGCACACGTGAATGAATGACAGAAGTATGGCCTAATTTCAAATTATCACCTGATAGGAAACAACCTCTGGATTTTTTGTACGCTGGGAAGAGGGAAGGACAGGTACCTCCCAGCTACTACTTCACTAACAAAAAAAAAGACGCACTGAACTTAAGGCATATAGTAAATACTTTGTCTTTTTCTGCAGGCCCACAATGGCTCTCTGGCCAAATTCAAGTACAAGAAGTCAGTAAGTAAGACCCACAGTGAAACATTACCAGGAAGTATAGTCATAATTTGATTGATAGCATTTCTTTTCTAACTCTTAAGTGGACAAGGGATTTTCTCAACACAGCAAAGGCTCAAAATATTTCCAGCATCTCTGATCATGCCTAATTTCTCTGTCACTAATGAAGAAGAGCTGAGGAACAGTCCTAAAATAGTTACCAAACTGAAATCTACGATATGTAAGTATTTTCATACATAGCTAACAGCAGAAAAAAACAGTTCCAGCTTTGTCTACATCAAGCTTTAGTGCTTTGTTCTAACTACTGCAAATGTCAGTTCTGCTCGAGCCAGGCCAAAAGCCACAGGAAGACACTAGTGAAGGCACATTACTGCAGTATTTTATACACAAAGCCATACCCTAAACCAGGGTTCAGCATCACTACCTAAGGTATCAGCTGATGCCTCAAGTCTCCACTGGAAAGCTTCCCACCTTTGTGACTATGTTAGAACCAAACCAATAACAGAAATCCAACAAAACAATTTTAAGAAAAATTATTAACTGGCAATACCATTTCCAGTTGTAAAGCCCTACTCAACTTCATTATGCAATCAACCTCCTAAAAAAATGCATCAAGCTTTCTGTTGATATTAAAAAGAAGGGGGGGGGGGGGGAAGTATAGAAAACAGAAGCAAAATATATCCTAGAGGTATGCAATACAATTCGTGGGAGAAAAACCCAGACGATCCTAGCAGAGCATCCCAGAATGCTTCTGGACCTTCAGTGTATTCCCTTAAACAACTGACACTATGGTGACCCCACGGACTCGTAAGGTAGATTTCTAGCTTCAATTGCCACCAAAATGTCAGACATACAAGCAATATCAACACACACAGCAAACAAGACAAAGATATTTATATATTCTATATACAACATAGAGACAGGATATAGAGGGTACAGCCATTAGCATTATCTGCAAATAATTCACTAGGAAGGTTAGTAACTATTAGCACTATCTGCAAATATTTCAGTATGAAGGTTAGTAACTACTCAAGAATGTAGGGAGAAACGAAAAAACAATGCAAGTGGAAATCCTACACTGAAGGCCATGTGTTCCTTTACCCAACATTCAGTGGACACTGGGATAGAATATGTGAAAAGTTTAACATACGGACACCAAAACTTCAAAACACAGCATATGGTCAGATTGCCACATATTGACATTTCCAAATTACCAAATTTTACATGGAAGTGAAACAAAGTTAAAGCTCTTCAAGCTCTCTCCTCACTGGCCTTCATAACTAAGACAACTGTTGCCTTAGTTTATACTTAGACTGAAGATACCACGCAAGCTATTCAGAGAGCACTCTAGCTCCACACTTTCTTAAACACAGAAAATCTACAGATTGTGACTCCACACCTGCTTTTCACATAGTTTATCACTTTTCTTCTTTTTTTCCCTTGTGTTTTTTTTACTGTAACAGAACTATGCCTGTGTAAAATTCAACCAACTGGACTTGCTTCTTTAAGTCAACCTCACTTGAGCAAATCTAGATGAAAGAATAAGGAAGCAACAATTTACCCAGTGTTGTCACCTGGAAGTTCCTGGCCACACACTGTTTGTCTTCAACCTATGTTATATTAATTAGATTTCTCTAGTCACGACCTTTAAATAGTTTAAGTGACCCTTTATGGATCTCCACTACCATTCCCCTTCAGCCTATTTGATGCTGATGTACTCGTCGGAGGGCTGTTATTTCTAAAAAATAAGTATCAATATTATACGTTTCTACTTGACTCTTCTGGAAATATAACAGTAATACAGTTACTGTTGTAATATACCAGTAATAAACAATACTGGAAAGATTCAGTGAAAGAATACATATAAACTTGCTCTAAAGTATTTTTCCTATTCCACCTGCCTGCTATAGCAATCTGAAATTAGCATTCCTAAATGTGCCAAACTCCGCATGAGTATGATGCAAAAGGGAGAAAACATCATAAGGCACATTCAGGAAACAAATACCTCTCAAAGACAAAAGCATTGAGTGCAGCATTCCACTAATCCCAACGAAAAGGTCCTGAGATCTGCAATGTCTTGTAATTTTCCCTAGAAACTAACATTTAAAGGAAAGACATAGTTTAATACCCTAGATATGACACTCACACTCATTCCTTCCCACAAATACTAGCCAAGAATTACACTCATTAAAATTTAACAGGGCACCTTAAAATCTACAAATGTTCAAATGTCTACAAAGAATCTTAACAGTCAAATTAAAAAAAAGAAATTGTGATATGCTTTAGATTCAAGAAGCGAAACCCAGCCCATCAGACAATAAGTAGGAAAGTACTGTGTCTGTAAAAATAGAATCACTTATCTCTATAAAATAAATTATTATTATTATTTATCCATAAACTATTTTATGTATTCTGATAATGGTCATTTACTTTCATCACACTGATTTTTCAGTATGCTATTCTTTTGGTAACTATATAACATGTTCGCTCTAGTCGCTACTCAAATAAATTTGTATGAATACGTACTCTGAATTCTAATCTAAGCAGAAACTACTATGTCAGTGAAGGATCCCTGATAAATCTTTTAAAATTTCCCATCCATTTACATTAATTGATATAATTTTTGCAGTGTTGCATGAAGTAGCCAACACTTCAACAAGTAAAAGCTGTTTCTATCGCCTAAAACTCAATACTTTAACTTACTTTCAGCCATTTGCTCTTGACTATATATTTCTTATCAGTACAAAAAGCTTTATAAATGTTTAGTGGACCCTTGCAGGGGCACATTTCTCACTGCTTCACAAAAACAACAGGAGGGAAAACTGAGCATCTTATTCACATTTCTGTTCATTTCAAAGATCAAGTCTCATGAAGAACCACAAACAGAGCTCTAAAACAGGCCTCCTTTCAACCTCTTTAGAGACTTTAATCTCAATCACATTAAAAAAATAAACAGTAGCCTTTATATAAACCTTTCAAAGTTGTCTGTGAATATAGACAATCTCGATCTCTCCCCCAGTCTCTGCCCAGGGTCTCAAGGCATGTCCCCTGTGCAGAGCTAACAAGCCACTGCAATGCTTGGAGACAGTCTGGGGGACTCGGATGAGGAAGCAGTGGCTGCTCACTTGCTGCGGGCTGTTGTCCTACAGCAGAAGAGTTGCCCTAACTCTGCTGTGCCCTCTGTTCCCTGGATACTTGTTGCAGTTTTCCCCAGTGCTAGAGAGCCAGGCTGCTCCATTCCCTGCCTGCTGGGACCAGCAGGTCAAGGGAGGGGATTCTGCCCCTACACTCTGTTCTGGTGGGACTCCAGCCAGGGTACTGCATTCAGCTCGGGAAACCTCAGAGCAGGAACGACATGGACCCATTGGAGCAGGTCCCGAGGAAGGCCATGAAGATGGTCAGAGTCCTGGAGCACCTCTCCTATGAAGACAGGCTGAGAGAGTTCAGGTTGTTCAGCCTGAAGAACAGAAGGCCTGGGAGACCTATTGTGGCCTTGCAGTACATCAAGGGGGCTTATAATAGAGGGGGATAGACCGTTTAGCAGGGCCACTTGTGACAGGACAAGGAGTAATGGTTTTAAACTGAAAGAGAGTAGATTTACACTAGATACAAGGAAGAAATTTCTTACAATTAGGGTGGTGAGGCATTGGGACATGTTGCTCAGAGCTAGTAGATGCCCCATCCCTAGAAACATTCAAGCTCAGGTTGTATGGGGCTCTGAGCAACCTGATCCAGTTGAAGGTCTCCCGTCTCACTGCAGGGGGGTTGGACTAGATGACTTTAAAAGTTCCTTCCAACCAAAACCATTCCATGATTCTATGAAATACTGTCCTGCTGCTTGGCAGGGCTGGCTACTCACATCAGGGGAGAGGGAAAGGGCTTGGGGTCCTTTTGCTTGGCAGGGAGATTGGCTGTAGTGGAAGGTGTCCCTGCCAGGGCAGGTGGGTTGGAACTGGATGATCTTTAAGGTCCATTCCAACACAAACCATTCCGTGATTCTCTACTGCTGTCTTCCCACAATGTTCTGGAAAAGAATACCAATTCATCAGCACACAGACCAACCTTGTACAGAAACTATTATCCCTCATTTGATTTTCTGTCAAGAAACTCACTTTTATTTGGAAGATTCTCAGCTTAGTGTATCAAAACGATATTTCTGATCAATAAAACATGAATACACAACTTCTTCCCAAAATCTATTTCTTTTTAGCCAACTTTCTTTCAAAAGCAAAACTTCACTGTAATTTTTTTACAAAGAAAGTGCCAGGTAAATTTTTATAGACAGCCTGTAAACTGAAAAACCAGCAAGCTATTTTCTGCTAAAGTTTGCACAGCTAGTAGACAGGCAACAACAGACATTAAAAGCTTATCATTCTTTGGCCACAAGTTTTAATACTGCACCTTTGTTCAGTCGCTACCTTTGTTCCCTGAGACAATCACTGTCAGACTTTACACCAAACTAAAAAAAACTGTATTTCATCTCAGCCTTAGCCCCAGGCCTCAGATCCTGAAATGTGTGTTTGAAAGTATTTAATCCCCAGCCTAATAACCGACTCAAAACTAACACACAAAAATAACACCCAATATCAGGGCTCAACCCTGCACTTTTGAGGTGTTTTTCTTCCTTTTTCACACACTAAAGCAGGCACCATAAAGCAATGGACAATAAGAGAATCAATCACAGTGTGTCAGAACCTGGTAACTTGTTAGGTGTAGATCAGAGCTGGAGTTAGAGGGAGGCCTGTTTGTGGTTTTAGGCCCTTACTCAGCTTCCATTTCAGATTCCCCAAACCTCTGAAGAGATTTTTAATTTTGTCTCTCTTGGGTCAAGGAGACTGTACTTCTCATTTTGTATCACATGCCATAACTTTATAAAAAGAAGTGCACTACTGGGATCAGGCAATAACTGAGGATTTTGAAGTTGTTTCAACCACTGAAGGTGTGCCTAAAATCTGTATTCGTTCCATGGAATCAAAAGTTATTTCCTAATAAAAGTTAATTTCAATGTTTTAAAACACTGCCTAGTCAGTAAAATACTGCCTAAAGAAAAGAAAATAAAAGCTTTTATTCAAGCAGAGCATTTTTTATTTGACTTGTTTATACAGGGCCCCTTCCAGTTGTGGATTCAGCCTGGACCAAAATATTGAGGGTAGTATTATTCAAAGATTCTAATGATAAAACCATACTTAAAAGGATTGTTGGAATTTGAGATTCCATATTTAGTCAACTTCTACTATTTGAAACTAATGAAAATATGTGTAAAAATTCAACCCTCTGAAAAACCTCTGTCACAAAATAATCAGGAGTATCTCGTCTATAAATAAGCAAGATAGTTAACACAAAAACATAAAGTCTATCAATTCCCATCTGCTACTTGTTTCTCGGTCTGGTTAACAAGATAAAAACAGTTCTTCAGCCACTCTCCATCATATGCAGCTATTTAACTGGAACATTTATGAGCAAGTTACTAACCCACCTCTGCAAAAAGTCTGACATGCTAAGAGTGCCAGTTATTCTTAGAGTGAGACATGACCACAGTTTCACCTAATTAGAGATGTTACAAAACGCATCCCGCCCGCCCCATCCCCCTCC
>NW_010237038.1:0-1225 GCF_000690775.1 Eurypyga helias
CGCCCCGTTTGCTGCCCCTTCCCCTGAGACTCCCCCCTTCGTCCCTGTGGTGCGTCAGCCTGTCTTACGTGCGCTGTCACGGTTTCATGTCTCGGCTTTTCCCTTCTCCACAGGCGCTGCCATCGCTGGAGTTTACAGAGCTGCGGGGAAAAAAATGATTCCCTTTGAAGCCCTCATTTTAGGAGTGGGCCAGACGTTCTGTGTGGTGGTGGTTTCGTTTCTACGCATTTTAGCCACTCTCTAGCTCTTCTTTGGGCGTTAGAGACCACAGATCAAAGGAAGAGCAGAGGATCTGCTGCCTGCGCCGCTGCTGAAGCAAACGACGAGGGAGCGCGACTCAAGGAGTGCCCCAGCGTCTGCTTCTCCACTGGTTAAAGGATGCGTGAAGGCCTGCTCTTCCCTCCAGCATGGTTTGAAATTAAGCTAAAAATCGTGAATTTTGTTACTTTTTGGTAACGTTATGTGCCAAATGAAACTATTTCTCCGGAGGATGGGGAGATGGCTTCCGGAGGAGGAGGCCCACATACCTTTGACCAGTGATGAACTGTAGCAACAGGACGTAACTGAGAGGTGGCGTTGGCTGTTGTGGGGTAGAAACTGTACTACGGAGCGATGTGATGTCACGTGATGCTCTGACCTCTTGCTGCTTTCTTTGCAGTGAACCTGAAGCTCTTTTAATGTGATTTTTTTAATTAGTTTTCTTCCTGGCCCCAACTTTCTAGTACCAGGCCTTGGTCGGGGTGAATTTGGGAGCACCAGGAGGAAGAATCATTTTAGATGGACAAAAGTGCACATTTGCGGCTGCGAGCCGTGCCTGCGAATGCTGTGTCGGGGGAAATAACCCCTGTGAACGGGATGGCTGGTTTGTTGGACTTTATCACGACGAAGCTCTTCGGGCACGGCCTACCTTCTGCGCGAGCGGCAGAGCACAGCTGAGGGGGCGCTACACCCCCCTGCCCACGCTAGAAAGCCCAGGGCGCATGGGTGAGCGTGCACCGAGGGAGACTCATGTTTAAACTCCGCCGTTCTTCTGCTCTCTGATCACGTTTACGTTGGCCTGGCGGCACTGGGCGTCTTCGCTGCTACGGAAACAGCGCTGGCCAGCATCTGTCTGCGCCGCTGCTCCGGTGACCGCGTGGGTCAGGACCGCACCGCCGGCGCCGGGCTGTTGTGACCTGGGGCTTCCCCGGTGAGGAGGCGGGGAGCGCGCCGCGTATTCGGCATC
>NW_010237038.1:1257-3096 GCF_000690775.1 Eurypyga helias
CGTGAGGGTCCTGGGTGACTCCTGTGTCCGTCAGGGATGAGCTGTGTGAACACAGCCCCAAACCAACCGTTAGGGGCAGTACGGTCTCTAATGAATTGGTTGAGTTTGGTTTGTTTTAAGTAATTTTTAGCTAACTCTTAGATCCGCCCTCTTGCCCAGAGGCACGCCAGGGCTCGCGGGGAGCTAGCCGGGCGCTTTCCGGGGGCTTCTTTTTTCAGGGCCCTTGGGGAAGCTGAGGTTGAATCCCAAGGATTTGGCTGGGCGGCGTAGCCAGCCTCATGGCTTTGCTGCGCTCCTTGCCGACGTTCGTGCGGGCTGCCGGGGGAAGGCGCTGTCGCTGCCCAGCCTCCCAGGACACGCTTCCCATCTGTGTCTTTGCCGAACTCCCCGGGTTTCCACATCAGGTCTTCTTCTGTACCTGCAGCGTTTCATAACCCCCTGCGTCCTCTGCGTGGAAACAGCCTTCAGCAAGGCCGTGTTTGTCACGAAAAGGAACTTCCGTCTGCTCCCTTCTCCATAGTGGGCTGCTGATGGCAAGAGGGGTTTTTCAGGAGCTACTCACTGAGATTGTTCTAACTTTTAGCCCTCGGTAGGTCAGGGAATGAAGCTGTGTGTTTTAGGAAAGACATGAAGGTGAATCCTCCTCAGGTGGGTGAGGTCCAAGCGCTGTAACCTGTACTACACCCTGGATCTTCAGCGTGTGCCGTGCGGCTTGTAGGGAGCCAGTCTTCCTGCTGCGGCATCCCCCGGCGGAAGGTCAGGTCTCTCCTTCCCTCTTCGCTTCTTCCCCCAGTGAAAAAGCAGGAATAATGATCTATTAAAAATGATCTCTTTCCCCTCTCCCACCTCTTACTCCAACGGCTGCGTACGCCATGCACTCCCGAGCGCCTGGTTTAACCCACGTGGGTTATCCTGCACCTTCCCGGGTGGATTAAAAGTCTCTCCTGGGGCTTAGACCGGGCAGGTCTGGTCTTACCTTCCAGGTGGTGGGAGAAACCGGCGCCGCGGACACACACTGCGCTCCCCTTGTCCCCTCCCTGCCCCGGGGCGCAGCGTCCCTCAGTAGCCTGGACTGAGCCGATGGCAGCTGGGACAGCACTTTGTCGGGGGGTCGCGCGCTGAGGCACGAGGATGGTTCCCCTTGCAGGGCTGAGACGAGTGTGGGACAGGAATCGCTTGAGAATCTGCCCGTGATGGTCTCCCCAAGTCTGTTTCGAGGGGGGTGCTGTGTCGCTCGAAGAGCTGGCAGCTCGGCTGCTGTTTGGAAGTTGAGTGGTTGGGACGGGCGGTGCCTCTCTGTGCCCAGGCACTGTGACTTTTTCAGGGAATTCTTGCCTAAAAGGTGAATAACCAGCTGCTGACTGGTCTGGACAGGCATTAGTGCGGGGGGGCGAGTTCTTTGTGTCACCTCCCATAGCATCCTCTGCTCTCCTGGCTGCTTTCCCGACCTCCCTCTCCGGTTAAACCAGATCCAGACGGGAAGGACTAGTCATCTTGAGCGGATGCAGGATCCGTCACCGCTGGCAGCTTCCTGCCTCGCTGCAGCGCTTTGGCCTTCTCCTGGTGTTCCTTTATCCGGAGCGAGGCGAGTGGAGGAACGGTTCCTTCCGCTCGCAGCGGGTGTGGGTAGCCTTCGCTTGGTGAAACTTCCCAAAAGCTGCAACGAGCTTGGAAAAGTGTCGCTGCCGAGGTGTTGCGGGCCAGGCAGTGCCCCGAACACCGGGCCAGGGAGCCCAGCCAGGAGCATCCGCCAAGGAAACCCCATGTGGAGAAGCCACCTGCCCTGGAGGAATGTCACTGCTCGAGTCACGACGCGTGGCCCCGCTTCCTGCCTGTGAA
>NW_010237038.1:3111-3382 GCF_000690775.1 Eurypyga helias
CTGCCTGTGAACATCCTCTGCGCTGCTGCCCCGCTTCCCGTCTCGCTAATGACCGCGGCTGCCCTGAACAAATCTTTGTATGATGGAAAACCCTGGACATTTTATTTTTATACTGACACTTCTAATCCCGGTGGTGATCATCATTAAATTCCCTAACGATGGAGGCGTGTGTCTCTCCTGCATGGTGACGAGGGGGCCTGGGCTGTGCTTTAGGACAGGAGCCTTGCTCCTGCCTCCCACGGGGCGGGTGTCTTGCCCCCGGGGCCATCTG
>NW_010237039.1:0-693 GCF_000690775.1 Eurypyga helias
TAGCTCTTGGCAGTTGTTAGCAGTGAGGTGGGTCCATTTGTTAGTGGGTTAGGAGGGCCACTGGCTTTTGTCCCAGTAGTGCTGTTGCCCTGGGGCTCAGGAGCTCTCTCACTTCCCTGGGACCTGGCTGTTTGTCAGTTGGTGGGTGGCGAGAAATTGTATCATATGTTCTATTTTCTATTATTTTAATTACTTACTTGTAGTAGTAGTAGTATTAGCATCACTATGATTTTCATGTCTATTCAATTATTAAACAATTCTTATCTCAACTTTATGATCTTTCCTTGTCTTTTCCTCCGACTCTCCTCCTGCACTGGGTGGGAAGGGAGGTGAGTGAGCAACTGTATGGTACTTAATTGCTAGATAAGTTTAAACCACGACAGCACTCAAGAATATTCTTGGTGAGGAAACAAATCCCTCTGCAAAAGCCCTTGTAAGAATTAAAATGCAAAGCAATGACTGTACTGGATAGGAACTAGTAAAGATTCATGTGTTTGAACTCCTCCTGCTTGTTACTACACTTCAACTAATCTTACACAAAGCAATAGCTTAGATTAGCACTGCCTAGATGTATGTAAGCATACTTAAAATGTCACCTTATGTGAAATGCACTCAGGCAGCCTTTACTTTCTTTTACAAGAACTTAGGAATTTAAACAATCACAAATTGTGGAGACCAGTAACGAGTGGCATA
>NW_010237040.1:0-2779 GCF_000690775.1 Eurypyga helias
GGAGCTGCAGGTCATTTTTCTCCTGCAGCAGGACCACCATTTTCTCCTCCAACTCCTTCCTCTTTGCCTCAGACTTTGCGAGCTCTTCCTTAGTTTTCTCAAACTCTTCCTTCATGTTGGCCATCTCCTTCTCAGATTCTGCACTCTTCAGCAAGGGCTTGATCTTGAAGAACAGCTTCATCCAGGGCCAGTGCTTCACATTCATGAATGCACGAACATTGTACTGGATGCAGAAGATGGACTCCCTGAAATGAAATTCACCAGGCTTCGGATTAGCTTCAGTGTGATGTATTTAAATTTCTTTATTGAAGTTCTATGAGAACAATCTATATATGAGAAATGTTTACCTCCTCTCAACCATTCTCCGATACTCCACTCTCATCAGGAACCCCCTGCACCTGGCTTGTGTGCGAGTGATGATTTCTGCCAGCTTGTCATCTCTCATCTCCTCCAGCAGCCCCAGCAGCCCAGCTTTGAAAAATACCTTGAGAAAGGAAATGTGTCAGCATGTCATTGTCAGGAGGTACAGCGTAGAGACACAGAGTCTGTTGGGATGCTGAAGTAGAACTTAATGTCCATGACCAGCCTCAGCTTGGACCCTCTCCCAAACCCTTTGCCCAAGGGCCTTTGAGCTTCCTATAAGCTCAGCCCTAAGCATTCTGTCCCTGTCTAAGGTATGTTTTATGAATTATTATTTCCAGTTCAGCCACAGCCTTAGCCACACCCATGCCTTTTCATGGTCCCCAGTAAACTCCACCATGACCTGCAGGCTTACTTCCTGTTAGCCTACCTATATCTAACCCTGATCAGTCTCGAAAACCAAGGCATTATGCTTTCACCTCTGACCTAACCTGTTTTCACAAACCTTCCTGATGATCTGGGCTCTTGGATGAACCTGACTACCATTTCAAGGTCTTCTTTAATTGCCTTGCTTGTGTACTGTGGGGCTCTGAACTTCTTGACTGAGGCCCCTACGCTGGCAGCTCTGTTATTGTGCTGTACTCCCTGCCCCAGGCACACTTTTAACACAGGTCTTGTTTCTACCTTGGTGTGACCAAATCTGTATTGGGTGTGGTCCACATCAATGGACCCTAGGAGCTTTTCTGAAGCCTTCTTGCTGTCCATGAACTGTCCTTCTGGGATAGCACTTGCGTTAAGTACTCTATATCTGCAAACAAACAAACAAACAAACAAAACCACCAGAATGTAAATAAATCCTCATCACCAAAACCACCACAGTGATTGA
This sequence comes from Eurypyga helias, assembly GCF_000690775.1. Lineage (NCBI taxonomy): Eukaryota > Metazoa > Chordata > Aves > Eurypygiformes > Eurypygidae > Eurypyga > Eurypyga helias. The sequence goes on from NW_010237040.1 coordinate 1,247, forward strand.
AGCACACCATCCCAGACTGTGTCATTGAACCAGACTCATGTCTGGAGACAGTTCATCATTTCAGAACAGGATATGTTTTTACTATTAACTCTAAGTGTAAGAGCATAACACTGTCATATCATCATGACATGGTATTGAAACATTTGTCTATTACTGCTCAGTATCAATTTAAAGTATGCTTTTTCAAGTATGATACTCAGACTCTTCAGCTTGATCTGAAGGGGGAGGAAGGAGAAACACAATTACCTTTGTTTGAAGTCAGCATACAGAACTCTGCTGGGGAAGCCTTTCCTGCAAATTCTGATCCCTTCCAGCACACCATTACACCGCAGCTGATGCAGCACCAACTCATGCTCCATGGCACCTAACAAACACCAGCATTAGTGACTACTGTGCTGTTTGACACTAAGGAGAAGAGCTTCTGTGGTTTGAGTTTTCCTCCTATTGGATCCCCTTACCAGGTGTTTTTGTCTCATTTGGGATGATGCATCGTACAAAATGGGGGTGCGTGCTTCTCAGGTTAGCCATCAGCTTGTTTAAATTCTCCTGTCAGATCATAAAATGATGTTTATCTTATTAAACATAAACACTGGAAGTTTAATAGACTATATATCAAACTGAGAGTTACAGGATGCAGACCTATCCTCCCTAAAACATCTTGCAGAACTCCCAAAGGGAAACTTAGAAACTGTAGGCTCCCAGATTTTTGGTTTTGAAATTATTTTGTTGAATAATGGTTAGTATTACTTTTTTTTAACCTCCTTATACAAATTCAGAACTTCCATCTGGTATTTTCTCCTTCCAGCTGGTATTTCTTGAGGCATATAGTTGTGCATTTTAAAAGGATGGCATGTAGTCCTGTCTAAGCGTGACTAGTGTCTGATTTGGCAGGTAACTAATTTTTTCTTAAATGGATGGAATATTTTTACAGCCCATATAATTTGACTTTTTAGTAGCAATTCAATCTCCCTAAATATCTCTACCTCAGCCATATGTAAGCCTTGAACTCATAATAGAAAACTGACCTCAGAATTCATTAATTTGATGTAATTTAACTTTCACATTCTTTCTACATTGAAATAAAAAACATTGGCTTGCAATCTTACAATCTCAATAAAATTTCCTTAGGTTTATAATTTTATTTTTGATCTAGTATTTTTTGGAGATTTTTGTAGAATATTTAGATGAAGTAATAGAAAAACTGAGGCAGGTGGAAAAAATCGGGCAAAATGAATTATCAATAGTTAGTTGGAAAAAACAAACACTCTAAGAAAACTGCCTAGGGAGTTCTGGGAGGAGGACAATATCATATGTATCCTGAAATAAAAAGAAGATGATTCGTAACTGAAGGACAGACTTTGTTGCGTTCTAGGAGGGTAGTTCTGTAATTTAAAGGATGGTAAGGGAAGAATTTCAAGGAAGACAAGAGCTAATACTAGAACTGAAACAAGCCCTTCAGATGCAGAAAAAAATTACATTCCAATTTAAAAGAGAGAGTGAATTCTGCCCTTACACGGAAAAGAGCTGAGACAG
>NW_010237041.1:0-1762 GCF_000690775.1 Eurypyga helias
TCCCACCCAAACCGTTCTGTCATTCCGTGATCTCTCCGCCGCAGCCTTCGCGGATTACATCCTGATGGAGCCCAGCGAGGAGTACGCTCCCATCTTCGCCCTCATGCAGGAGAAGATCTACATGAGCAAAATCGTCGTCGAGTTCCTGCAGAACAACCGCGACGTCAGCTACGAGGACCTGCTCAATAAGATAGAGGTGAAAACCCGGCGGCGGTGGTTATCCCGGGGGTGGTTGGGTATTGGCACTCCCACCCTTTCCCTAACCAGTCGCCCCCCTCCTCGCAGACCACCGTACCTCCCGCGGGGCTGAACTTCAACCGCTTCACAGAGGATTCGCTCCTGCGGCATGCCCAGTTCGTGGTGGAGCAGGTGGAAAGCTACGACGAAGCCGGCGACAGCGACGAACCCCCCGTCCTCATCACGCCCTGCATGAGGGACTTGATCAAACTGGCTGGGGTCACCCTGGGCAAGAGGTGAGCCCCCGTATCCCCACGCTGATGCGCTGGTTTCTGAGGGGTGGTCACGCGGAAGGGTTGGATTCCCATTGGCTTTACACAGGGGATTCTTCCAGGAAAAACCCTTCTCTGCGTTCCCAGCTGGGATGACCCGAGGATTTAGGCGCAGGGGAGTGGGCAGCATGGGGAAATGGGAGCAGAAATCCTCCCCAAACTGGGAAAACCCTCTGCCTAGTGTTGCTCCGAGGGAGGAAAGGCACGGGGTTGGATCCCCCGACCTTGGCTTTGCTCTTTTTCCTGCTGTAGCATCCCTTCGGGACCCTGTGCCAGCCACGGGATGTGCCTGTTGGGGTATCCCACCGTGCCCCTCAGCTGTTGGGTGCCACGGGGAGAGCTCTACCCCCCGGGGACACTCCCTGGGTGCCGGGCTGTTCGTTGCGGCTGTAGCCGTCGGCGATACAAGGCACGGGGGTCCCCTCTCACCGCTGTCACCTTGGTCGCAGGCGAGCTGTCCGGCGGCAAGCCATCCGGCACCCTACCAAAATAGACAAGGACAAGGGTCCCACCAAAGCCACCACCACCAAGCTGGTGTACCTCATCTTCGACACCTTCTTCTCGGAGCAGATCGAGAAGGACGAGAAGGAAGACGACAAGGAGAACGCCATGAAACGCCGGCGCTGCGGCGTCTGCGAGGTAACGGCGGGGGGAAGGGCCGGTGTGGAGCTGAAGTCATTTGATTTCCCTCCCCAAAATCCCTGAGCGGACCTTTCTGGGGTTGCTCTCTTGGGGTAGGGGTGTGATTTCCCGAGGCCGCCGAGTTCTCGTCACTCCTGCCTGGGGCATCTCCACCGCGCTCAGCCTGTCCCCTCTCCCTGTTCCAGGTCTGCCAGCAGCCGGAGTGCGGGAAGTGCAAGGCTTGCCAGAACATGGTGAAGTTCGGGGGCAGCGGACGGAGCAAGCAGGCTTGTTTGCAGCGGAGGTGCGTCCTCCCCGGCAGCGACATCCCCTCTGGAGAGAAGGGGACGTGGTCCCCGTGCCGTACCCTGCTGCAGTGACAATCTCCCGTGTCCCCAGGTGTCCCAACCTGGCCGTGCGGGAAGCGGATGAGGATGAGGAGGTGGATGACAACATCCCCGAGATGCCGTCGCCCAAGAAGATGCTGCAGGGCAGGAAGAAGAAGCAGAACAAGAGCCGGATCTCCTGGGTGGGCGAACCCATCAAGGTGAGGTGTTGGGCAGGACCCCGCTGCCGGGACGAGGGTGGGCGCTTGGGGCCGTCTGGTTTGCCGGCGCCGGGAGTTAAGGCCG
>NW_010237041.1:2227-4077 GCF_000690775.1 Eurypyga helias
ACCTCGCCAGGTTGGTGCCGTGGGCGCTGGAGGGGACGTGTCTCCGCGCCTGCCGGGGCGGACGTGCGTCAAGGAGGCCCAATCGTTCTCCCCGCTCGGCTGTGCTGCTCCCTGGGGATTCTCCGCCTCTGGCAGGGCAGCTCAGCCCTTTCCTGCTGCCACATAACCCTGGCTCCTTCCCCCTCAGGGTGACAGCCATGTGGGAGGACAGCAGTGGCCAGATGTTCCACGCACACTGGTTCTGCCCCGGCTCGGACACCGTCCTGGGAGCCACCTCCGACCCTCTGGAGCTCTTCTTGGTGGATGAGTGTGAGGATATGCAGCTCTCCTACATCCACGGCAAAGTCAAAGTGATCTACAAGGCGCCCTCGGAGAACTGGTCCATGGAGGTGGGTGACAGCCCAGAAAACCCCGGGCGCAGCGTGGGGAGCAGCACCGATCCCTGGGAATGCCTCTCTCCTAGCAGGGTGGGCTGGATATGGAGATCAAGATGGTGGAAGACGACGGGAGAACTTACTTCTACCAGATGTGGTACGACCAGGAATACGCTCGTTTCGAATCTCCCCCGAAAACACAACCCACGGAAGACAACAAATACAAGTGAGCGTGCGTGGGGCAGCGACTCCCGGGATCTGCTCTGCCCAAAACGGGCGGGAAGGAGCCTCTCCGCTCCCGACAGCACCGCAGCCGGCCTCGGCGGGGGTCCCCACGCTAAACCTTGTCCCTCTTTTCCAGGTTCTGCATGAGCTGCACGCGCTTGGATGAGGTCAGGCAGAAGGAGATACCCAAAGTGGCTGAGCTTCTGGAGGAAGGGGACGGGAAGATGTTCTACGCCATGGCAACCAAGAACGGGGTGCAGTACAGGGTGGGAGACGGCGTCTACCTCCTGCCGGAAGCCTTTTCCTTCAGGTGGGTGCTTGCTGTAAACGCTTCCCGGGATACTCTTTGGATGTAAAGGCTGGGGAGTGACTCCCACCTGCAGACGAAGCACCCATCACCCTCATTTCTCCAAGCTTAGCTTAAAAACAGGGATACCCCAACTTCCTTCCCTTTCTCCCCAGTATGAAACACGCCAGCCCGGCCAAGCGCCCCAAGAAGGAGGCGGTGGATGAGGAGCTGCACCCGGAGCACTACCGGAAGTACTCGGAATACATCAAGGGCAGCAACCTGGACGCCCCCGACCCTTACCGCGTGGGCCGCATCAAAGAGATCTTCTGCAACATCCGCAGCAACGGCAAACCCAACGAGGCCGACATCAAGCTGCGCATCTGCAAGTTTTACAGGTGAGCGGCGGCGCTGTCGGGGTCTGCGGGGGGTGTGGAGACCCCCACCCGGCCCCCTGAGCGAGCTGCAGGGCTTGGCCGAGGTATCCGGTGCTGGGAAAAGCTTTGCTACCTCGGGGTTGCGTGGGAGCAGCCGGGTTCGTCGAGCGTGGTCGATGCAGCCCTCCTCTCTCCGGGAAACCGGAGCGGGCACCAGCGGCTGAAGCAGGGTGTGGATGTTGCCGAAAACGATTCCCCGATCCAGGCGTTTTTTCCTTGCAGACCCGAGAACACGCACAAATCCATGAAAGCCAGTTACCATGCCGACATCAACCTCCTGTACTGGAGCGACGAGGAGACGACAGTCGACTTCTGCGCCGTGCAGGGCCGATGCACGGTGGTGTACGGGGAGGACCTGACGGAGAGCATCCAGGACTACTCTGCCGGCGGGCTTGACCGCTTCTACTTCTTGGAGGTGAGGGAATTGGGATGCCATCCAAAGGGGGGGACAGGTTGGAGAGGGGAGGCTGTGCAAACCACATGGAGTTCAACCAGGCCTTGTTCAAGGTCCTGCCAGTGGGTCAGGGC
>NW_010237042.1:0-260 GCF_000690775.1 Eurypyga helias
CCGGCCTCCCAGCCGGTCCGGCAGCTTTTTTAGGGCTGGGAGGGAGGCCCGGGGCCCCCACGACACCTCCCGTGAGAGGGTGGTGCTGATGGGGAGCGTGGGGTGTTCCCCAGGGTCCTCCCGGCCCCCCGTTCTGTGCGGGGTGGTGGGACGTGGAGGGGACTAGGGAGACATTCGGGATCCCGCTCCGTATCCTCGTCCCCTGGCTGAGACATGGGAGGATGCTCTTGGCATCCCTGACAATGCAACTCTCCCAAATA
>NW_010237042.1:343-1587 GCF_000690775.1 Eurypyga helias
GGGCGGGGGCTGCCCCCCCCTTGGCTGGCAGCCAGGGGGTTTAGGCTACTGAGACAGGTCCCTGAGGGCAAGGGGGGGGATGCTGCCCCTGGCCACGCTGCCCGCAGAAGGCTCTGCCCAACCCCAGAGTGGGGGCTGGAGGGGTGCAGGGCATCGTGCCTGGGGCTGACTGTCACCGGGCCAGCACCCTGGGGTGCTGCCAGGCTTGCCCTGCTCTGGGGAGGGTTTTGTTTTTGGAGAAGCTTTTCAGACCCCCACAGAGGGGGTCACTTGTCGGGACAACGCTCAGCCTCCAAGCAGGAGCCCCAGGACACAGCCAGCACCCCCCCAACCTTTCCTGGGGAGACACTTTGGGGTCACGCTGGCCCCAACACTGGATTTTAGCCCCCCTCCTCATCCATCTCACATCCATGGGGAGACTCCCAGCACGGGGCTGAGCCCTGACCCACACTGCAATGCCTGGGGGCTGCTGGAAACGCCCCCCATTTCATCCCAGCATCCACACTTGCCCGATCTGGGCACGGTGTTTTGGGGCGCGGAGCTGTTTGGGGGTAACCCGGCTCCAAAGTGCTCCTGCCCCGCCGGTGCCACCTTGCCGGGTGGGATGTGGCTCTGGCACAGATGCCAGGCAAGGGGTTGGGGCTGGAGGCAATGGAGGGGAGCACAGCAAACCCTAGGTGTGAGTAAAGCCCAACTCCCTCCATCCTGAAAAACGTGACCTGCCAGGCTCCGTCTTGCCCAGGAGGTCCCATGTGTGGCCGGGGTGGGCTCAGCCCCTCCTGGCGCCGGGCTTGGAGGGGCCGGGGCAGGTAGGACCAGCTCAGCAGAAAGCTTCTGTGTCCCCCCCCCAGGGATGTGCCCTAATTGGGGTGACTAATCCTGGCCCTTCTCCCCAGCTGATTGCTCAACGGGAGCGACAGGAGCCAGAGTGTCACCTCCCTCAGCCCCGGAGCCTCGGCGAGGCCGTCCCCTCCCAGCGCGGGGACCTGTGGGTGCTGGAGCCACCCGGGTTTCGCACTCGGGGTCCCCAGCCCACCCCTCCCCAGCACAGAGCCGTTTTCTGCTTCGCCCTGACCGGGAGCCGCGAGCATCGTCCCCGCTGAGCTGCGGGTCCCGAATCAGCCCCCGTTTGCCAAACCTGGGCTGCGACGAGCCCCTCGGGGTGAAACCGCTGCCGGTCTCGGGGTCTGCACCTCCTTTGATTTCATCCTCTCCAGCACAGGCGGCAGGGCTGGGGCTGCAGG
>NW_010237042.1:1603-2070 GCF_000690775.1 Eurypyga helias
GAAACCCCCAAGGAGCCCGAAAAGCTTGGACAGCTCTTGCCTAACGCCAGCTTCCCCTGACAATACCCTCATAAACCTCCGAATCTCTCAAAGCCACGAAAAAGCCACTGTAACCTTCACATTTTTTACGAGCACATGTCCCATCCCTCCGCAGCCACCACAGGGCTCCAAGACGACCGGGACGAGTCCACGGGCCGGGATGGATTTTCAGCTTCAGGTACGGTGAGCATGGCTTCCAGACCTCCAGCCCCAGCGAGCACTGGGATGCTGCTGCCGGGTTTCAACTGGGAATACCCAGGGAAGTCTCGGAAAAAGTGCTCAGGCCCTGGGAGCGACTTCTCAGTGTGAAATACCAGCGTAGTCTCCCACGGTCAACTCATCTGGCTAAAGCACAAGCGTGTGCGCATATGGAAGTGTCCTCTCCCTCCCAGCTCTGCCCTGTCTCCAAATCCCGGCCACAAAGCTGT
>NW_010237042.1:2111-2382 GCF_000690775.1 Eurypyga helias
CGGCGAAGCAAGCCCCCGGGGAGCGGGGGGGGCTGCCGTCGCTCCTGCGAGGAGCCGACTTCGCTTACGCAAGCTCTTGGGCAAGAAGCGATGCTGAGTCTGCACAGGGAGCTGGGAGCCGGGATTCTCGCCCGCTCCCATCCTACGTGCGGCCGCGCGAGCTGCCGGAGGCACTCGGAGGGCCGCTCGGTGCGGACACCTCGCTTTTCCTCGCCCCCGACCCTCCGGATTCACCGCGCCGATGGACGCAAGCGGCAGTGGGGACGGGGAA
>NW_010237043.1:0-830 GCF_000690775.1 Eurypyga helias
CTACCCTTTAACTCGTATTTAGGTGCCTGAAGGCAGATGGAAAAGGAGAAGCGAAGCGGAGGTGTCCCCATGCGCGGTGACTAAGCACACAATCCCTACCTGGAACAGACAAATAGTTTCTAGAGCAGTTTCGATTTATTACCGGGGAATTTACTGCTAAGTGGGGCCTCTGTGACCCTCTTCAAATTTCTGGATTAAAGCACCGTGTTCATTTTCGTCGTTAGCTGCCATACGGCTGGGTGCATACAGCGAAGTCGGGTTGAATCTTTTACCTGTGACGTTATCTTGTTCTGTGCATTACTTAAATCACACGTACGGCGAATTAATTGTGTCATCTGGACTGGACGTTGGAGGTAGGCTTTGAGGAGTGTAAAAAGGTGGTAGAAGAAACGGCATTTGAAAACAGCTTCGAAAAACTTTCAAGGTACCGCCTGTGACTATGAATTCGAGCCCGCGGAAGAGAAGAGGACACAAGTCACGGCTGCATCGAGATTTTTTTTTTTCCCTCCTTTTAGTCTATAGTAGAAAAAAATTAATCAAGGAGGAGGAATGGGAGTCGGCAGAGGAAGGCTTGGAGGTGTCCCCTCGCAAGGCAGAGCAGCCGAAGCTGCTTTGTAGCCCGCGGCTGCCGCCGGCCGCTCGGGCTCTTTTTCGTTTCTTTTCATCAGGTCCTGCTTCGAAAATGCACTGTTTTGGATCCCAGTCACCCTAAATAAATCGTATTTCGTCTCCTGGGTAGTGAGGACATCGAGGTTCCCAATTCCGGGAGAAGGAGCGATCCCCCCTGGGCCGGGTGCGACGGGGGTGCGGGCGGCCGCGGGAGCCTGCGC
>NW_010237044.1:0-571 GCF_000690775.1 Eurypyga helias
CAAGAGGGGACATGGGGTCAAGAGGAGCCAAGGAGGGGCGTGGGGTCGGGGGTCAAAGGGTCATGGGGTCAAGGAGGGTCATGGGGTCACAGGTCAAAGGGTCAAGGAGGGGTCATGGGGTCAAGAGGGCTTACGGGTCAAGAGTGAGATAAGTGAGCCGATGGAGGAAATAGTATTTCATAGGGTGTAGGCGTCTGGGTAGTCTGAGTAGCGTCGGGGTATTCCAGCTAGGCCTAGGAGGGGTCATGGAGTCAAGAGGGGTCATGGGTCAAGGGGGGTCATGGGGTCAAGGAGGTCACGGGTCAGGAGGGGTCATGGGGCCAAGAGGTCAAGGGATCATGGGGTCAAGAGGGGTCATGGGGTCAAGGGGGGACATGGGGTCAAGGGGGTCAAGAGAGGTCATAGGGTCAAGAAGGGTCATGGGTCAAGGAGGGGCATGGGGTCAAGAGTGCTCATGGGGTCAAGAAGGATCAAAGGGTCAAGGGGTTATGGGGTCATAGGGTCAATGGGGTCAAGAGGGGTCATAGGGTGGAGGAACACGGGTCGGGTGTCAAAGGGTCAAGGTGGGGTC
>NW_010237045.1:0-231 GCF_000690775.1 Eurypyga helias
AAACCGGCGCAGAGGCCGTGCTCCTGCTGGAGCTGCTGCCTGGCACGTGCTTCCCTCCCGGCGGCACTGGGGGTCTCGGCTTTCCCAGTCACGGGGCACCGTGGTGAACGGGGTGAAAAAACGTTGGGTGAGTTCCGGAGAGCGCGGAATGGTTTTAGTCTGGCTCCGAAAGGAAAAGTCTGCCTGCTCTCTGCTGCCTGGAGAGTCGCCGGCTCCAGCATCTGCGGGAGG
>NW_010237045.1:366-1716 GCF_000690775.1 Eurypyga helias
TGGGACCAAAATCCGGGTGTTCACCTGGGATATAAGTAGGAGAGTTTTAATTAGGGGACCTTTACCTGAAAGTACGTGCAGCGTGGGACTTGGGTTTGGCTGCGGAGTGGTTCCTGTTCCGGTGAGATGGGAAGAACCGGGAGCTGTTGATATACAAGTGATTCTTTCCCATTCCCATTCCTCCCCGTGATCTTCAGCCAGGGCACGGAGTGACGCTGCTCCCGCTATGCTGCGGACAGCCTCTCTCCGCTCCGGGCGTTGTTTCCTCTTCTCCCATCACTTGTCACTCGGGAGAAGAGCCCGACCCCTTCCCGCACCCTTCTTTTGGAGTTGCAGGGAGCGCGGAAGCCTCCCCAAGGCCCCTCTTCGGTGCCGGCAGAGCGGCCGGTCCCTCTGGCCTGTGACGTCTGCGGAGGGGAGAAGTCGGGCAGCAAACGAGAGTATGTTCCCAGTGCTTGGGCATCTTCCCAAAACAGAGCCGTGGCTGACAGGTTTAGGGATTAGTTTTAAACTCAACCCCCGGGCGTAAGGTTCTCGTGGGGTGAATACCTCTCCGGAGCGACTGAGGTAGCTGTTGATCTCCCGAGGGGCAGGGGTGGTTCTCAAGAAGGGATCTGACCCTTCCCAGCCTCATTCCTGTCTTCGTGGAGCAAAAATGTGTCCAAAACTAGTCAACAAGGAGAAAACGCCAAACCTTCGCCCGAGACAGCGTAACGCCGCTCCAGCCGGAATGTCCTCCTGTGCCCGCGGCGTTCCCTCTGGGGTGACGAGGCCCCGAGCACCCCTCTCCCTCTTGGCTCTGTTGTGTCACCGGGGTGGCTGTTCCAAGGAAAAGCAGTTTTCCTAGGGAAGAGCCGGAAGAGTTGAAGACAACCTTTGCTAGGACGGCCCAACCCAGTCGGTGCCGTGAGCGACCTGTCGTGCCGAGGCTCACGATCCGGCTGCCGCCCGGATCGGCCTTGGAACCGTGGGAGACGTTCAGGGCTGCCTGATCCCGAGCTTTGCCCTTCGGTGACTTTATTCCTCTGTGGATAAAAAGGCTGATTTGCTGGGAACCTGTGGGAGGGGGAGGGTCGGGTAGCTTAGCTGGAATGATGAAATTAAATACCCGTGCCACGTTCTCTTTGGGGTGGGGGGTTATTTTTTGTATTAAGGGTTGTTATTCTCTTCCCAGATCCAGGTTTTTGAAGATGGAGCCGACACGACGTCCCCAGAAACACCGGAATCTGCTGCCCTGAAAGTCCCCAAGCGAGGTACGGCCTGGGGCGTTTCGCCCCGAAACCTTGCCTCTCCCTCACTCTGGAGCAGAGGTTGCATGGCTGGATGGGCACCAGGGTGCCGAGGGGTGCC
>NW_010237045.1:1727-2738 GCF_000690775.1 Eurypyga helias
AGCCGTCGGAGCGCACGCTCAGCTTCCCGCTCATCCTCCTCTCCCGTCGTCCTCTCCGGGGGCCGCGGGAGGAGGCGAAAGGTGCTCCAGGCAGCGCTGTCCTGTCTGTGAAGGTCTGTCTGGTGGGAAGCAGGTGGGAAATCCTTCTGGAGGGGTGAGAAATCCTTCCTGGCGGGGTAGGAAATCGCTGGAGGCTGTGACTCGTTCCCAGTTCTCTGGCACCGCACGCTTTCTGCCCGTGGAGCATTCCTTCCGCCTCTCCCCGCTCGGGCCGCTCTGCTGTCGCTCGCTCTGGGACCTCGGGGGTGGCTCTTTTCCCTCCTGGAAGGCTGCCTCCCTCCACGGGCTGTTTCCCTGGAGTAATTATTTAGTGGGACGCTTCAGGAGTCCGGGAGATTCCTGTCAGGGCTGGCCTGTGGGCGACACGTGCCAGGCCGCGGGTGTCGTGCGCGCGAGGCGCTTGATGGTTCGGGTTTTTGGGTGGTTTTCCCCACTCCTGTCCCGTCAAAATTAAAATTCCCCTGTCCTGGGTGAGATGGAATCTGCCCTTCCGGCAGGAAGTGAGCATGAGGGCATCGGAGGGGCTGGGGATTACCCCGAGAAGCGGGGAGAGCGCGGCTCTGACCCAGCCGCTGCGGAGAGCATGGCTCTGGCCCGGCCCGGCCGCTCCAGTTCATCCCTGCTTTGCATCCTCTGGACAGGGAGCTGTGTGAAGTAGGTGGGGTTTAATGGAGAGGGTGGTTAATGCCAAAAACCGGGATCTTCTGCTCCATGCACGAGTGGTTCCCCAGTGCTGGACATCCCAGCCCTTCACGTGAAGCGTCACCGGATGGGAATAGGAAGGGAAAATATTCACTCCGGATGAAACTTGGCTTTCCTGTGTCGCAGCCCTGCGCTCCCGCAGCACGAGGAGCTCGTGTGGAGCACCCGCGTGGGTCTGGGTGTGCGTCGCCCCTTCGAGTGCTGAGCCTGTGCCAGATCACAGGATCACAGACTGCTTTGGGTGGGAAG
>NW_010237046.1:0-209 GCF_000690775.1 Eurypyga helias
TGCTGAAGGGGAATTGTTTCCTACATAGGTCCAGCAAGTGAACATTAAACCATAGGGCTGATCATTAACTGGCTGACATTACCCTTGCTGCGTCCAACACGAGGGTGTCCCCTTACATTTAACGTCCGGGGAAGTTTGAGGACACGGAGGTCCCGCGTGAGATTATTCCTAAAGCTGTGAAAATAACAGAGACTTTTTTTTTTTTTTTT
>NW_010237046.1:276-2601 GCF_000690775.1 Eurypyga helias
CACCCCTTTCCTCCCTCTCTCCCTCCCTTCCACAGACTCTCCTCCCTTTCCTGACTTCCACTTCTTTCTGCTGCTGGAGAAAAAGAATAGCAAATTCAGAGAAAATTTCATTGAGGTTATTCAAAGAGTTTTTCATGGATTATTTACACAAGTGCTGTTCAAACAGCCTTTGTCTGAACATCCCTTGAAACCTGCACCCAATCCTTTCAGATTCAAAGCAATAGCTCAGGGGAGACAAAGGGGAGCGGCTGACATGGGTTTCCTCTGCAAGTGAATGAGAGGTCTGGCTAAACACAGAAGGGCTTTGGGATCACAAGCTTCCTTTCAGCCTGGAAAATAAACACTGATCTGAAGGCGGGCAGCTGTACCTCTGGCCAGCCTGCCCCATCCGCTGCCATGAGGAGTGGGGCACGCACCCGGCTGCTCCCCGGAGGGATGCCCTGGCACCCCTGTCCGGCACCCCGACCCACAGCACCCTGCCCACACACTGTGATCAGGCCCTCTACCTGCTCTGAACACCTCTCCCTTGCTTACATAAAATGTTTCTTCAACTTGCTTCCTGCACCTCTGCTTCACAGCTCATATGAACGGCCCGTTTCTGGTTTCCCAGCTCACCTGCCATCCCAGTATCAAACATCAGATTGTTCCAGACAAAAGAAGCCATTTTTCTGCATTGTTTGCTATATCGCAAAAGACTTGCCCCAAGTAACTGCCGGTGGATTTCAGTGACAGCTCCTCCACTACTAGCATTGGCTTCCGCAAACCTCTCACTACCTTTACAAAGAAATCCTTCTTTTCCACGTGTTTCTTCTTCATTCCAGATACTCCCCTTCCTCCCCTCCAGCTTTCCCACTGTCACCATAAGAACAATGTTTTCCTCTCCTGTCTTACTCTCTTCCTTTCCCACTTCCACCTCCTTCGCTCTATTCCGGACGTCTCCACAGAAGTATGTGAATGGAAACACCACCCAAGTGCAAACTCTGGACACAACAGCCTCATTTCCAGGTGCCCCAGAGGTCTCAGGCTCCATCTCAGCTCCACCACTGGAGGCAGCAGAAGCTGGTGCAAGAATCCCTGGTTTTGGGTAACTTACCACTGCACAAAGTTTCTTCCTGACATCGATGGTTAGCCGAGTCCTGATGCAGGCACCCCGAGATGCTCTCCAGATGCCTTCACGGGGCAGCCATCTCCATCTTACCTGGGTGTTCTTGAAGACGTGACCATGTTTTATTTTTCAGCAGCTCTGATTTGATCAGGTTTTCCAGTTTCATTCATGACTAAGAAACAGAAGGAGGAGAGCCCCCCACAAAGCTGTTTGATCCCTCTCTGAGTCCCACACAATCCTTGAGTCTTATTGAATTATCACTTTTAACTTTCCTGGAGTGATGCTGCTTGTGAGTCACCTTTAGTGCTGGAGAAGTAGCCTTTCCTAGCAAGAAGATTAAAATCCCATTACTTGTTATTCATGTGTTATTTAATGATATTTTTTCCCATTATGCATTTATTTATTTTTAAGTTGCATGCTTTGAATCTCGAGGTGGTGTTTTTAATACTAAGTGTAGTTTCTAGTTTATTTTTCTAATTGGAATGAAATAAAAATAGAACGGAATTTTTAGTGGGTATTTTTAAGTTTATTAAAGGAATGACAAAAGCAAACCCCAACCACGGATGACCAAACCCCAGTGCCAGTAGTGCAACTGCACAGAGTAAGAGGAAAAAGGCCCAGGAGCAGAGCAAATGGCATTAAAGACAGTGCTGCAGTGCAACAAAAAGACCTCAAACTCCCAAGTGTCTCTTGTAGAAGCCCATTACCTCTTTTGTAATGATTTGGCATCCAAGCGCTGATGGTATAAACTGTCTTGAAGAGAAGCTCCTCCTCTTACATGGGTATCTCTCCATCCCCAGGGAAGGTGGGATGAAAGAAGGCTTGAATATTCCATAAGATTTTTGGGGATGGCAGTTTCCTCTTTGGGAGACAACATACCTTCCTGGTGAGTGGACACCTCTAAGGGTGCAAGGCTGTGACCTCATCCAACAGAGATCTCACACCAGCCAGGAGATTCCTCCAAGACAGCCATTCCAGGACCTGAAAGAAAACCTGAGAAAAATGGCTTTTATTGGTGAGATGAATAGCCAAATAGAAGATGGAAGAAAGGGAAAGATGGAAGGGGAAGAGAGGAAAGAAGAATGTGGCTCCAGAAAGAAAATAAGTAATTGAGACAGCCATAAAGGTAGATCCAGGTAGAGGCAGGGAAGGGGGAAGGAGTCAGATAGGAGCTCGGAAAGGAGACTGCTGCAGAAAAGAGAAGGCATGGTCAGGAGGGG
>NW_010237046.1:2633-24945 GCF_000690775.1 Eurypyga helias
GTGAGGAGGAGGGAGCAGCAGGAGGGATGGAAAGGGCGGGATGAGGCTTGGAGAGACAAAGGAAGTAGGGAAGGAAGAGAGGAGAAGAATAAAACTTTCCCCAGGAGTGCGGTGCAGCACTCCTCCTGCATCTCTTGGATGCATTTAACTGGGGCCTGGAAGAATCTTCATTTATCAGGAATTCAATTAAGTGGAATAGTCGTTATTAATTTTATAGGAATTATTTGTACAGGAGAGCCTGGAGCAAGGAAAGGCCTCCTGGAGCTATTTCTCCTGTCAACGCCCCGGGTCAGGTAGGCAATGGCAGCACAGTCTCACCAGTTGAGATATTAATGAGATGCCTCTAGGTGCAAATGATAGTTTAATAGGTGTTACTTAACGGGAGCGCCCCTCGCCTGCGCACGCCAGCACGCGCGGCTCCTGACGAGCCTGCCTCCTTGTTAGAATAAGTAATTAGAATGTAGAAACACTCACTTTGACACTTTAATAAAGTGTCAGCCATCATCAATTTAGTATTTAATAAAAATAAAATTAAATATTTACTACATTTTTATAACATCATATTTAAAATACATATTCCTCAAATTTGGGGGATTTAAAATGAGGTCCTGCTAGGATGCTGGTCCCAAAAAATAAGATCCACGATTTCTTCTTGGGTTTTGTTTTCCATGGGGAGGAGAGACTTTGTTATGGACACCAAAACCCAGCAGCACATGGAGGGAAGTGTTCTTATGTGAGAGAAGAGGTTTCCTCCTCCATCTTCTGAGACTCCCAGTGCAGTCTGGAGACTAAGGATGAATTGAACAGGTCTACTCCCGAGTGCCACTGCTGATGGCAGAGAGGCACCACTAAGGAGTAGGGAAAAGCAAAACTTTATTCCTGTTTCGTTATTAGAAGAGCCTTCCAAAGCAGATGTTGGAAAGAATACAGAAGAAAATGCTGAAAATTAAGACATGCTTTAAGCCTGGAAAACTAAAATAGCTTGAGTGAGGGTCTTTCCCTCCTGCCTCACCAACCCGAGCTCACCCTTCCTCCAGGTGCCCACCCGGCCGAGGAAAGCCCAGCACAGATCTGCCATGCTGGGACCTCAGGATGCAGATGATGCTGTGGTGACAAAGTGGTACAGGCTGACCCACAAGGTGCTTGTGGTCCAGCAGAACGGCCTCTCCCCTCACTTGTTTTAAAATAAAGGGCAAAGACATGAGAGCCCAGCTGCCGTGGCAGAGCACAGTCCTTCTGGGGTGCAGACAGCACACCCCTGTGCACATCCACCCTGTCTGCACCTGCAGAGCCGAGATGCACGGAGGGGTTCTGCCAAGCCAGGATGAGTGTTTTGGAAAACAAAAGGCAAGAGGAATGAGCAGAAAGAGGTGCAGAAAGTCCCTGCGGTCGAGGTGCCTTGGCAACACTGTGGAGGGGGGGGTGGGGGGTGTGTTCCCCAGATAGCACCCTGCTAACAAGGGATCCTGTCTCAGAGACTAATGAGTCACTGCCGAAACCCTGGCAACAATTATTTAAATTGAAGCTGCAACCCTTTTGCTCCTGGAGTGGGGAGAGCGGTGCTGATGGCTGCTTTTTGGGGGGTCCCAGCAGGGCTGTGTGCTGGCTGTTTGCACTCAGAGCATTGCTTGGGGGGGGTTGTGAGTATTGTTGCATCCACATTAAAGTACCAGGAGACTTGTCCAATGTCACCAGCCACCTTGAGCCAAGGCGCAGCTCAGGCCCTCGGGTTTCTCTTCCCCCTGGGCACAACACAGATTTTACCCCAGTCACCAGGCAAGGCTTTCCTGGGGGAGGCGGCTGGGTAGCTCTTCCTCCTGGGGTGGTTTGGTTGCATTCCCACCTCCTGGAACCTCAGCTGTCACATCTGGGTCCTCATCCATATTGGGACCACATTCACCCTGAAAGAGCAATTATATATCCCCACAACCCAGGCAAAGCAACAATACCTGAAGTTGCATCCAAACAGTGCTACGAGGAGTAAAAACAAAGATATTTTTCCCCTTGGAAACTATTTCCTGGCTAGTGTCTCCACAAACCATTTGTGGTGGGGAGATGCATGCGTCCGGACACATTGAGCAGCTGTAAAGCATCCTCTGAACATGTTCCTGGGGCTGAGCCCTGGGATTGCTTGGGTGGCTGCAGGTCTCTGAGCCTCAATCCTCAACAAAAAGCACCAACTTTGGGTCGGAGGGCTGGTGGTCAGGGTGGCTGGAGCGGGGTGTGCAGGAGGATGAGCAGGGTTGGAAGAGCACTGGGGTGGCTGCTGGTGAGGTCAGGGACGTGGTGGTGCATGGGGACGGGCTTCCACGGGTGCCACGCGACGTGCTCTGGAAAAGAGTGCCACAGTGTGCCTGCATGGGGCCTTACAGCACGCCTCTCCTGGGGAAACAGCGGCTGACTCCAGCCCATTCTCCATGCCTACGGCTTCCTCTGTGTCCTGCGCTCTCAGTAATCACCTTGGAAATGGCCAGGAGCCGTGTCCCACCAAAAAAACCACCCATTCTGTAGCCAAAGCAAGAAGAAATCTTCTCGAGGCAGCCGGCAGCGAACCCTGCAGCCGTAGGAAAATCCTGTGCTGCTGCTCAAGGAAAGGGAGCAGGCAGTGAGCGTTCCCCCCTGGGCAGCACTCTGCGAAAGCCCTGGGAGCAGCAGCTGCTCATGGCGATTGGGCAGCACGGAGACCGTCACTTGCATGAAGTGCTGTGCCATGACACGGGGGTGTGGACCAGCTGCTCAAGCCCTTCGAGAGGTCTGGGTGGGGGTAACACACACCCCTGGGCAGTGATCCCCTTGCTTCCTCCTCTTCTGAAAGCTGAAGACAAGAAGGGCACAAGGTCTAGCAGAAATGATGTTCGCACTAAGGCTCTGGACAGAAAACTTTAGATCACTGCTGGGGAAGTTGGGAATGACACAAAACCAGGATGGAAACAAGTGCAGTCAGAATCTCTTGGCTGCTTGGACTCTTCCCAGCAAAAGATATTAATATGGCCAAGGGTATGTATGGCAGGAGGAAGAGCACAGTGATCTGAAGCACAGAGGGATGCACCTGGAAAAGGGACAGCTCTAGAAGGACCAGGAGTGAACAGGCAGCTCAGCACCAGCTCCCAGTGTGCTGCTATAGCCAAAGGATAAACAGGTTCCTGGATGTATGAACACAGAAGCTGTATGCAAAACCAGCATCTTCCTGCTCAAAGATGTAAGCAATAAAATGAATAACACAACAGAATAAAGAAGGGTGGCTGTGGATCAGCAATAAACCCTCCTGTTATCTCATTCTCCCCGATACGGACAGGTTCAAGCTGACATCCATTTTCATTGTTCCTCGCTCGAGGCTCCCCAAATCATATTTATTTTCAACCTGCCCAGTTAGTGCCACCTGCGCAGGCACTCATGTGAGCTGTTTCCTTATTATCCCATCACACAGGGGCTACCTGTGGCTTCCTTGGGTCTCATGACAACAGCCTGCCCCTACTCAAATTAAAAAAAACAACATTCTTGTTGGGGACTCACCAGCCACATCTGTCACCCGGCAGCGGATGAGGCCACTCCGCAGCTTCAAACACCTTCAGCCAAGTTCACTGGAAAGTCTGTCTGAGAGAGGGGAAGCAATTAGGGAATAGCTTGGAGCTGAATCTGATTTCATACTCCACCAAAGGCTCTCTGTGAAGCCTCGGAGCAGGTAGCAACACCCAGAGCCTCTAAGGACACTGGACCTGCAAACAAGCCCTTCCCAGCAACCTTCATTCCCCACTACAAAGTGAGACCCACAGCACTTCCCTTCGGCAGGACCCAGCCAAAACATAACTCCCTGCACCGTGGGAAGGTGTCACTGCGATGCAGAAGCACAGGGAGGTCTAAGGGCGCCGGGGGTGATGGCAGAGGGCAGGAGGGCTGGGGACATGCACCAGCCCTGGGCGGATGATGGTGAGCGCTCAGCTCCCCGACCCGGGCGAGATGTTCGCTGGGAGAGGGGCTCTGCGCCAAAACAGCCCAGCAGCTGCCCACCCGTGACTCGCAAACTAACATCGCATCGTTTGTCACCGAGAAAAGCACCCGGTTCTTGAATGGGTAACTGGCAGCCTCGCATCAATGTTTTCACAGGCAAATTCATACGCTGACCTCCTCGGTGAAGCACACAGCGAATGCCTGGAGTCTGGTTTACATCTGCCACGGGATCCTGTTACCTTCAGAACAACCCCTGTCAACGCTGAATCTGTAACAATCAATAAAGGGAGGGTTTGTTTCTTCGTGGGTTTTCTTTTCCTTTTTTTTTTTTTTTTTAATGTTTTCTCATTCCTAATTGTGTTATTTTGCTACTCCAAGTTTTGCAAGTTTTGCGAGTGCCTACCCCCTCCCCTTGTTGTTTTCTTTTAGGACAAGCTGTCATCTTTTCACATCTTTTCACCAGGCCATTACAAATGTAAAACTGTAAATTGCAGGATTGTGCAAATAGCACTAATAGCATTTGCATAAAAATTGGTTGCAAAGAGCAATTAGCACTTCATTAATAATCAATGAAGGGCCAATTTACACATTGCCCAAAAGCAAATTGTAAATTCAATTTTGTCTATAATTGAGCATTTGGTGCTGGGCAACTATAGAATGATGCCAGAAGAGACCGGCACAGCAGTTTTTGGAGTCAAATCTCCAGTGAGTTCAGTTTTCCAGTGATCCCCAAGGTGGCTTTTTCAGAGGCCAAGCCAGCACCTCCTTCACAATGGCAGGAAACTCTAGGAGATTCATTCGTTTCAGAGAAAACACACAAACTGCCTGCTACCAGCCTTGCTCAGATAGAACCCTATTGCCAAGAGCATGGATACTGCTTACGTGGCAGCAGTCTCTGTCCTGTCCAAACACACCGTGCAGCAACGCTGGGGAAAAGGGGAGATGCACAGAGGACATCAGAGAAGTATCATCACTTCAGTACTTAGACCTGAGCATCCTCTCATTGCCATATCTGCTAATGCTCTACAAGTAACACCAGAGCTCCTTCCTTTACCTCTAGGTAAAGGTCTGACATCAGCCTTGTGGGTTAAGTATTCCTATTCAGCCAATCTATCCAGCCTCCCCTTGTCACCTCCATCCACACACAATCATTCTGGGATATCCCAAATTTGTATGCAGCCACTGGGGTCAGAAAAACCAAACAGCCCTGCTTTATCACATCAATTTCAGTGATACTGAAGGGTTCCTGATTTGGGCATTAGGCAGCATATCCCCCAGGCTTCCCCTCTAGATGAAGGGTGGCATCCAGTACTCCAGGGCAGCTTAACCACAGCAACAACTTTCCAAGCCCCGAATTCTTCACTATCTCATTCTCCACTTAAAAGGCACAGCCAGCTCCGTTTCATGAGCCGAGTCTGACTCTAAACCACTTGACATCTGAGGTTTTCTTATCACATTTTGCGTGGATCTCATGAATCTGGTGAAAAGCTAGACGATCGTTTAGCAGGGGTTGGTCGCTTTATCTATTTTCCATAATAATTTGAATATTATTACAATGGCACCTTTCATCTGGGGATATACATGCACTTTACATATGTTACATTAATTTCACCGATGAGCTGGGGAAGCACTCTTTATCCCTATTGTGCAGATGAGGAAATGGAAGCACAGAGATGATATACCGCTTGCCCAGTATCACACAGGAAGTTTCTGACAGAGCCAGGAATAGAAATCACATCTCCCATGTCTTATGCAGAAGAATATCTTTATGTCCCTGCCCAGTAACTGAGCCCTTAATCCAGACTAAGACACCCACACAGGACCCACTTTGCTAAGAGCAGCAGAGACACCCAGCAACAGCAGTGCCTTGCTCTGGGAGGAGACTTGGCTGATCCGAAATTTCACCCACCGTTGGAAGTGCCCGCTGCAAGAAGCAGATCTGGGGTCTCAAAGGGAGGGAGGCTGGCTCCATGAGTGGGTTTCCATCCAAAGTGGATGTTATTAGATGGTGTAAGCAGATGCTCCACATGGGATGACCAGGACTTCTCAGTTTTCACCCAGCAACGTCCCTGCTCCCTTTTTCCAAGCCTGTTCAATCCACCTTTACCAAGAGATTGAATTTACAATGGACTCGAACACATTTAAATCCATTTATTGCAAAATTACTTTTCAATAATTACATCACTGTGCTGACTGTGTTGCATAATGAAATTAGCATGAGAGATATTAGAAAGAATATAAAATTATAAGAAATATTGAAATACCTCTTTCCCCGTCTGCCTTAGCACAGCCCATAGCTTAACTGGAAAACGAGCACTGCTCCTGGATGGGATTTAAATGCATCAAGTGTAATTTTATAATGTCTTTTATATAAATTAATTATAATGGTTATTGCTGCTTTACATTATTAGATTGAAATTTGCCTCCACTTCAGTGCATTATAAGAAAGCTGCACCCATTTTGCTCAGCAATGCTCTGAAAGTTCTCGTGGCAAGGAGCCATCATCCCCATGTTGACACCACCAACACACCTGAAGTGAAAAGCTTTGGGCTCATGTTAGCATTGCAGTGCCCACCATGGATCCCAAACCCACAACCAGACCCTTGAGGGTAGGTGCTGGGGTCCCCATGGAGATCTTTGACTGGGAGGGGACATTGCACGGCTTCCAAAGCCTGCTTTTCTGCTTCCTCTCTGTAGCATCAATAGGGATGCTCAGGCTGGTTTAAGCACCACCACACAGATTTTGTATCTGCAGAGAATCAGAGGTGATAAAATGTGTAGCAAACTCCATGCAATGACACAGGTGAAGTGCTTAACTCAAGTAGAGCCCGTTAGCTAACCATGGGCAACTAACCATGGGCAACTAACCATGGGCTGTTGCAGTTGGATGACTGCAAGAGCAACTGTAGAAGTGCTGGGGTCATCCTCATGCAAAGCTCTCCTTTGTTAAAGAGTTTGGTGCTAAGAGGGAGACTAATTTTGCATACTCCCTCTTTTACATGCAGAGTTGTTGCTTTTCTCTTCTAATAGCTGGGCTATGACACGAAAAACCAGTACAGGAAAGACAAGGCAAGCTCTTGGGTAGTTAACTAACCACTTTTTACGCTGGACAAACCACAGCCCTGCAAAGCAAAATGAAGACACAGAGATATGCTTTTACTGCTGCTTAATCCTCAATAGAAGTCTACTAATATTCAATTTGTGACATTATTTGCACATTGAATTAATGCAGAAACTAAAGGGCTAATGAGTTATGGAAAGCAGCACATGGCTTAATTGTAACAACAAGGGTCTGCCAGGCTCCTTCGGTCAGGAGAGCCTGGTCAAAAGTAAAATTTTGCATGCACCGATACACACCAGATGGGCAGGGGAGCAGCAAACTAAACAGTGCAAACTATCTGAAAGACTGTTTGTTTAACTGCCCTATGTTTTCCCTTCTTTTCACTCGTACTCCTCATGAAACACCACAAGACCCGTTAAGCATAGCACAGAAAAGGCAGGATGACCAACAAAAGAAAAAAAGTAAGAATTACCTCCAAAACTATTTTTCGTTAAAATAATTGTGCAATTCCCTTACAGAGCGCCAACAGGTCTTCACAGGAGGCTGGTGAAAACAAGCAAAGTCTCTTGAAAAACTCAGTGAAAAGGACAGCGGGTATTTTCAGCGTACAATGCCACCAGCCCTCGGCAAGAGCTGCTACTTTGCTCAGTGTGCTCAACCCTCAGCACAGCACTTCCCCTGCAGCAGGACCCCAGCCTTCGTCCACTCCTATATGAATAAGAAGTAGGACTTTCTGGCTGCAAAGCAGAAACAATCATAAAACCATCCCTCTCCTCCAACCCCCTTCTCAACCAGCTCTGCAGGCAAACATCTCTCCAGAATTTCACATCTTTCTGCTACCCAGAAACACCTGTATGTCTCAGAGCAGTCCCGGCTTCCAGCCAGAAACACTGAGTAATGTCACATTTCTGTCTATGCACACACCTGGTTTGGGGCCAAGTAATCTGAAGGAAGAGGTTGCAATCAGTAATGAAGCTGATGGAAAATATGAGGAGAAAAAAGAGAGGACCAGCCCTTCATCTCACCTGGTTTCCAGCGAAGTGACTGGTGGCAGCACTGCTCCCTGCCTGCTTCATTGCCATTTCAGAGGATTTAAAGCTTTTCCCAAAGCCTTTTGCTGGGAAAAAAAGTCAAGGAGAGCCTCATCTTCTGCATGGTCTTGTAGATCCTGCCCCTTCCTCGAATCCCTGTGTAGCAGGAACTCAATCATTTCTGTTATGTTCATGGTGTGGAAAGCTGGCCTTCTTGAAGATCTCCAAATCTGACCTAGGCAGGAAAAACAAACAAGTAAAGTGGCATATCCAGCAAACCTGCCAAAAGCCTCCTCTGCCCGGGCTCTGCTAATGGTCAGTCCAGGCTGGTAGCTCCTACATCCCTCTTCCCACTGCTGCTTTCCCCAGCTCCTGAAATAAAAGCAAGGTGGAGATGCCATTGAAGAGGGTTTGAGCCCCTGATTTCTGATAGAGCCAGGCCAGGGTCAGCAGCTTGGGATTTTGCACCATTTAATAGAAAAAGTGAATAAATCTAACCAGCACTTAATTTATTGATGAAATAAGAAAGACTGTTTAATGTGAAAAACATAAGCAAGATCAATAGCAGAGAGCACAAATAACTAAAGCTATTGACACATAAGTATTTTAAGCCTAATTGCAGGCATATGCACTTTCTAAGGGTATCTCACCTTCTAATAGCACCCTCGAGATTATGGGGTTAATTGATGCAGCTGTTTACTCCTGGCTCACGTGGTCCAGATTGGGATTCCCTGGAGGATGCTATTAAACTAAAGTGTTTAATGAAGTGCTAAAGAGTGGAGTTTCTAATATTCTTCCCTTGAATGAAATTGAATAGAAATTGGAGGAAACTTCTCTTCCCCAGGTGGAAACTGCGGCTCCGCGTCGGAGTCAATTGCCTGCGCTCCTCACAGGGAGAGCCAGGCGATGCAGGGGAGAAAGATTTGCTTGTGTTTATTTGTTAGACTGAGGATGTCTTGGTTTTTTTCCCCTCCCAAATCACAGGTAGGAGAAGAGACCGACACACATGCTCCGTTTTAGCACTGCTGCTGGACAAGGAATCCCAGGAAGTTAATGCACTCCTGTGGCTTTTCAGACTGACGGTGCATTCAGTATGATACTGTGCTCCTCTCTTTTGGGCTGAAAAGGTGCTTTGATCCCTGTTTGAGAAGGAGAATAAACAACAGCACCAGTGGTGCTGCCAGCCTGGGCATTTCAGCTTGTCAGCAGTGGAGCAAACCAAGACTGCCAGAAAAGAGGCTCTTAAAACCAGTCTTCTCCTTTTATAATCTGGCCCCTGTCTGGTTTGGTACCTTTGAAAACCAGGGAGATTCCTACATATGATACGTGTTTCGAAGGCTGACAACCCTGGCCAAAGTGAGCAGCCTCCCTGTCCCCATCCTACAGTGCACAACGCGATGCTCAACTACTTTTACCTCTGGAATGGGAAGGTCTTGGCTTTTCTTCACCTCCATTCACCACCTTCTCCCAGGTGAGGTTTGAGCCAAGCAAAGAAAGTCATGACAGAGATCTCATCTCTGCAACCCCTCACCACCGCCCAGAGCCTGCCTGGAGGGACCTTGGAGCCTCCTCTCCCAGGGTCCAACCCTCCTGCCCATGATCTCCCCGAGCTTCTCACTCTCAGCAAGACTTTTAATTGTTGTGAGGAAGAAATCCCTTTCTCCATTTGGCTTTTCCAGCCCGAGAGGACACATGGTCAATGAATCTGATGGGGATGTCCCTGGAGCACGGGGCTGGCCTGCCTGGGTTCACCGAGTGGGGCAACACACTGACCTCAGAGCCTTCAAGATCCACCCGTGGGTTCAGGTGCAATGCACATACCTTTTAAAATCATTCTCTACCTCCACAACAGCCTTCCTACTGCAACTTAAGATTTTCTTCTCTTTTAAAAATCAATTCGTTTGAAGCCATTTTACAAACATTTCTGTAGGATAGCTATTCCCAGTGAAAATGCTGCTTCTATTGCCTCCATCCACATTGTATCTCTCTTGAGAGGGGCAGAGAGACAATGGGAAGGGAACATTATGTTTGTAGCCCAGATAATGTTACTAACTCCACTGAAAATGCCTCCAGAAACAAGCCATGCTGGCTGGCGCATCCAGAACGCAGTTGGGAGTGTGCTGAGTTAACTAGATTGGTGGTTTCAATGTGTTGCCTAGAGATTCCAGAGGGACCCATCAGGGTTTGCAGAAAGTAACTGAGAAAAGCTGGTTTGCTGTCAGTCAGCACAAATGTTAAGTACATGGAGGGGTCTGCACATGCACCATGAAAACCTGGGGGTTCTGTGAATCCCAAACCATGGGTAAAGTGGGTTTTGGGGCTCTTTTTCCTGCTTTAGTCCAATTTGTCATAGGAAATGTGTAATGGAAAGAGGTTATGTCTTCTGCAATTGGATGGTGATTATCTACGGGAGAAAACCATAACTGATCTCAAAACATACCTGTGTCTGCTCCCTCCTCCCTCTGTGTCCAAGACCTTAGTGGTTTTGGGAAGATGTGTCCGTAACTGGAGAGGAGAGCTTCTCACTATGGCACCACCGACATACTCAGGCTCCCTGCTCCTGTTCTCTGCACTGGGCTGACCAGGAACTTCTGGGCAAATCTGGGGGAAAAGTAGAAATAATATGAGAACAGCAAAAACCCAAAGGCTGGAGAGTTCACCTATTTGCTGAGGGAATGTGCTTGGAGGCTCAGCACCTTGCGGAGGTGGACATCAGAGGGGCAAAAGAGAAAGGAAAGGGTCTGTGTCCACAGTGTTGCACCGTCTGCTCCTCTAGTGCTGCCTCATCTTCCAGTAAACATTTCTAAAACTGGGATGCACCCAGTTATCACCTCTCGCACAAGAACTCCCCTGTGCCTTTCTGCCTGTGATATTTCTGTCCTATGTGCAAACTCTCCACCCCCTGTGCCCTCTTTCTTTTGCCTTTAGCCAGCGCTACTCCCCAACTCCATCCCTTGCAGAGCAACCCTCCAAATATGGGTCCTGGAGCCAGACAAGCAGCTCTTCTGAGTCGTTTTAAGCACATACAGCATCCTTATCAACCTGTATCATGGAGCAAGGTCGGTGTCAGGTCCTCTCCCTTCTCTCTTGCAGCCCACCTAACTCCAACCCCTGCCCAGGGACAGTCCCCGAGCCCTGCCACCGCCCGGCCTCAGGACACCGCACCATCTTCACGGCTGCACCCAAAAATGGGCTGCGAGTCTGTGCCCTGGGCAAGGGCACCAACCCTTCCCTGGGCAAAGGCATTATTTGCCTCCTTGTTGCCAGACTCGTTGTGCTGGGTTTGCTCACGCTTGCTCCCAAGCAGATGATTTCCCAGCCTCCAGCAGTATCCTAGAACCTTCCTGTGCCTTTCCACCCAGACCGCCAAGCCACAACTGCCCCTCCAAACCCTTCTGCTAGCTACAACCACCGCGAAGGCAGGCTTACACGAAGCTGTTCGATTTCACAAATGCAGTGGGGCCAGCATACAGCCAGACACCGAGGCTCTGCTGGTATGTGCTAACTCATTAAACAACAGTAATTTAATTGCTTGCAATTGTCCATCCATCCCCTGAACCCCTCACTCGCCGCAGCGCAGGGCGCGGATGGTCTCCCATCCCCAAAGCCTTCCCCTGTCCCCAGCAAAGCATGGCCCCCAGCCCAAC
Source organism: Eurypyga helias (assembly GCF_000690775.1). NCBI lineage: Eukaryota > Metazoa > Chordata > Aves > Eurypygiformes > Eurypygidae > Eurypyga > Eurypyga helias. The sequence goes on from NW_010237046.1 coordinate 14,321, forward strand.
TGGTCCATCAAAGCCCCCAGCACTGGTATCACAAAATCATTTGTTGTGTGGAAAAGAAATTAAAACAGCCAAAAGGCCGCAACGGAAAACCAGGGAGAGAAGAAAATTAACTAAGAAATATGCAGCCTTGATGTTGAGTCGCTAAAGAATATTTATTGTCCTCTCATGCGTCTTGCTCTCCTAACAAATATAGTATTTTTGAAAGAACTAGTCTCCCTTTACCAGTGCTGTCTCTCTCATGCCCTTTCTCTGTCTCGCTAGCTCCGTCTCTGCCTCTCTGATACCAACTCTGACAAACCGTGCGATTCTGATGGAAAATTCATTAGTCGTTCCTTTTTTTTTTTTTCCTCCCCATTTTCCCAGTCAGCTTCGCGCCTGATCTGTCAGCCTCTTCCATCCTGATTATCTGGAGACGCCAATTTCAAAGAGACATCTTAATAGTGATGTCAACGAATTAATTAGATGTGTTAATGAGCTAAAAGCAACCCAAATTAAATTAATGCAGTAATAAGCACAGACAGCAAAATTAGCTCCAATTTCTGTAAATGATTCTGAACTGTACACAACATCTCATCCTGCTAGAACATTACCATCCCCCAAAGCTAATCAAGAACTCCAGTGCAATTAACTGCTTAATTACAAAACACACACACAGCTCATAGATCCAGCAGCAGGAGGGGTGCGCCGGGCTGCGGAGCGAGAGGGAAATTCTCTGCAACAAACACCGCGCATCGGCCTTGCAGGAGAGGCTGTGCCCCCCACCAAAATCACCCCCCAGGCTCCTAAAACATGGTGATCTGGAGCCAGGGCAGGAGAAGGGGTGGGAGGAGGGTGGTCGGGCATGCTCCCCCGGAGCCACCCAGTGCCACGTCCTGCCGTGGGACAACCAGCATGGGCAGGGATGCTCGCTGGACCGTGCCCAGGGCAGTCCCGCCAGCAGCAGAGATGCGCCCACTGCCCCGTGTTGTTTATTGTGCTTATCAGACTGGGGGCTGCATGGAAAAGCCTAATTGTCCAGCTCTGCTCACCTCCCCCAGGGATGAGCGGGAAGCCACTAATAGCTTTGCAGAGCTGCTCAGGTATCTGATTAGCTCTAATTGCAGCTGCAGAGAGAAGGAAGGAGCGAGATAGTGCTGTGGACTGATGGAAGGGGAAGAGGATGGCGGAAACAAGAAGAAAAAAGGGTTGTGGGGGATGGATGGGAATTCCCTGGGATGGGTTGGGGCCACATGTGAAGAAGGAAAAAGAAAGGAAAGGCCAGCAGAGGAATGATGGATGCAAACAACAAAAACAAAAGGAAAAACCAGGCAAACAAAGAACTGGAGCCAGAAACAAAGGGAAGGAAGGCGAGACAAAGAGGGCTGCACGCTGCCAGGCCCCATGGAGCGGCCAGGGCAGGAGGGCTGGTGGAGACGAGAGCAGGTCCTGGCGAGGTCCCTTCCTGGCCCTGCAGAGCCAAGATGTGCTGGGGATGGTGGGACAATCAGCCACCTCATCATGGGATGACACTACCGATTTGGAGGTTGCGGAGTCGTTAGTCCGCCCAGTAAATGAGGAATATTTGCAATAAAGATGAGGGCAGAGATTTGCTGTGACAAATAGCATCTCTGTGTTTCTCCCTCTATTTTTTTTTCCACCTTTTATTGCAATTAGTTCAGTCTGTTAATAAGCAAAGGATATTTTTAGTTAATTTCAGTTCCAGTTAATTGATTCAAAAGCGAAACCCAGCAACTGAGTTAATTGATCCATGCGTCTTATGTTGTAGCGGTGAGGTACTCTCCGGGCAGCTGCCATCACTAAGGCTCGTAATGGCACGGGAAGGCTGGAGAGTGGGGCTGTGACAGAGAGGGGTGACAGAGTCCCCTGTCCCAAGGATGGGGGGCGATCCCCACCACCAGCAGCTGTGCCACTCGCCCCGATGCAGAACAAGCTGCATGGTGATGGCCTTGGCGCGCCCGGCGTGGGAAGCGTGCCAGCCCCACGCGAGCTGGCGTTTGCGCACTGCAGCAGAAACGCTCGTGCCAGAAAGCTCAGTGAACGGGATGCCCTGGCTGGCTCTGACCAGCGGCATGTCCAGCCCGGCATGCTGCCTCCCACCGGCACAGCGGGAGATGGTGTTTAAGGAGAGCGTGCTACCCGGGCCACACTCCATCCTCCTCATGCTCCCCACTTCCCCGCGCTGCCTTGGCAGGGATGCTGGAGGGTGTATCCCTGCCCAGAGATTTTAGGTGCCATTTATAAAGCTATTTCCATGAGTTTGTCTAATCGCCTTTTCCTCCGCAGCAGCAAGTTCCCAAAGTTCACTACCTGCCGCGTCCAGAAGTGCTTTCTTTTATCTATCTCAAGCCTAATCTCTCACTGTTTTCAGTCGAGTGCCCCTCGTTCTTCTGTTGCAGGATTTGGTGAACGACTGTTTTGCGTCCAGCTTATCCGCTGCTTTCAGGGTTTTCTAAACCTCTGCCAAATCCCCCCTCAGCCTTTTCCACCTTTGCCTGCCAGGCAGCACCATTCCCTACCCACGTTATGTGTCTGCATCTCGTCACAAGGGTCTGGGACTTCTTTTTCACTGGGAGACTGGATGTCCTTACCTACTGATTATCACAAGGGTCCCCTGTCCCTAGGCTGCTGATGCTCCCCAGACGAGGGTGCTCACAGCCACAAATAGCCAACACTTAGCAGCATTTTGATTCAGTATTATACAGTCTGTCCTGTACCTGACTGCTGCTTTTTGGGAATTTGGGTTTCATCAGTACAGGCAGAGGCAGGCTCCACCTCTGACCCCACAATCCCACACACCCAGGACCTCACAGCTGAGGTCTGCACAGACTGAGCAGACCAAGAGAGCCTGGCCGTGTGGCTACCATGGGCATGTGTACACACCTGGGTCATACGTGTCTTCATAAGCTGGGTTCAAGCCCAGTGGTAATCGAGCCGATAGCTCTGCAAGTTGTTTCCTCAAGCAAGGGCTGAGAATAATTCCCTAAATGCCTTTCTGAAATACCTGTCGATATAGGTCTCCTGTGTTTTCTACAGACCGTTAATGTTCTTCTTGCCTATTCCTCCTGATAACTCCTCATGTCAATTCACAACCACCTAATCATTTCCAGGGGAGAAACAAAACTCCTGGGGCAGATAAACCAGAACTGTCAAACACTTGAAGAGCACAAGCCGTAAATTGGATCGCACTGTAATAGGCACTACGCAAACAGGAGAACTCCCGGGCTGTGATCTACAAAACCAGGTTTGAAACAAGATGCAAATTGTGACAGTGACAAATGAAGAGGCTCTTGGCTTTCTCTGCACCATCTTGGGGACCAAAGACCAAGTCTACAGGATCAGGCCATAAACAGCAGGCATTTCAGCGTCTCCTGAAGTACACGATGGCCATCCCACGTACGGGTGCTCCACAGCAACTCCCTAAGCAGACAAAATTTTGCTGGCAGCTGCATTGCTTCAGGAAGGGATCACAATGCAGATCAACCCATCTTGAAGGCTACAACAGAGGTTTCCTAAACATGAGTTGCTTAAAGTACAGAGAAACGTGGTCAGTAAGGAACCAGCAGACAGCAAGAGCGTGCTCTTGAGGCAGCGCTGCTCCTGAGCTGTGCACCAGCTCCCTCCGGCTTGCACCACCCCTGCTCGGTAGCCCAAAGTGACCATGAACTGAGCAACTCCATGCAACAGGGACAACTCTTCCCGTGGCTCTGCCTCTGCACCCTTTTCAAATTACCCCTGTGAAGCGACGGTGCAACACGTCACCCATGCCAGGCCTTGGCACCACTGCACCTTCAACCCAGAAGAAACTCCAGAGTTGTTGTGATAAGGTGAGCTAAAGCTGGGATAAAAATGGCACATAATGGAACATACTCTCACAATTTTGTACTTGGCCACTTCCTTACTGCTCTCACTATGATGTTAATCATAGGAGTTACATTTTAAGACAAATAATGCACTTTCATGGGGACGTTAAGGATGTTATTTCAGTCTCTGAAGGCTACGTACCACAGCAACAAGAACTAGCGATAGACAGACAGACAAATTGCTTGGTCGCTGCAACTGCACTAAAACTAAGGACCTACCTAATGAAAGAGCCTAATAAAAATAAGATTTTTCGGAAAGAGCATGCTTAAATGACCTTTTGAAATAGGGCCTAATAAGCAAGCCTTCTGTGCCAGAAAGATGTAGCTGGTTGTGATGCAGTTTCCTCTATTCCCAATTTTTAAATGGGATATTACAATGCACTATCCCCGTAGAAAAATCACTAGATGCAAAGCTGAGCAAGGAGCTGAGCTTTTGCATGAGCTTGGCTCTGATAGCGCTCAGCATCTCTTGGGACCAAGGTGCAGGTCCCTGCAGCTCGGCCGGCACTGGGATGAGGGTAATCCTTCCCTTGTAAGGAGCAACAGACACAGTTTGCTTTTAGTACTTGTTGGGAAAAGTTGAAGGGAGAGGGTGTTTTTTCAATAATGCTGCAAATTACTCACACTTTAAAATGCTAGTCCTTGATTTGTCAGCATATTTTTGAATAATTTACAGTGGATTTGGCAGGTCGCTCTGACATATAGCATAATATGCAGGAGGAACACTTTTGAAACAGAAGTTAATACTTTCAAGAAGAATAAGGAAATAATTGTGTCAAAACAAGCCGTAACCGCTCAGGTTTACCTGTTTCTCAATACACAGGAGTTTGCAAACATGCCTCCTGTTAAAGCAAACGAGAAGCACACTTATGAGTCTGTGTGCCTTGTGAAGAAAATATTCTTCACAAGTGCCTTTCTTGGTGTTGTATGATCAATCCACCATCTGCTTTTATTTATTCATGATTTCTCAGACTACTACAACAATATTGACATTAAATACAGCTTTGGCTTATTAATTTTTTTCATTCATATGTATTTTAAGTCAATTTTATTGACTTCCCCTTGTCTTGCTCTTTTAGCTGTTTGCCTTTTTCCTGGCCTGCTACTCTGTGCCTACCCTTACATCCATTTCCCATGTTTTCTATCCAGCTCCTTGCTTCTGTTCATGATGGCTTCAGGTAGCCATCAGAGAGTAATCTCTGTTCCAGGTGATGTGGATGAGCTGGTTTAAAATCCCATTGACCAGACTGAAAATTTTCCCAAGTCAGGCTGCAGGTCTGGAGCAGTCCTGCTTGTCCCAGGATCACCGAGGCTCCATGAATCTGCCCCCAGACCCTGTAGGTATTTAAGGTGATGGGGACAGGACATCCACATCCCCAGGAGACCATCAATCTCCCCCACACTGGGCATATGCTGATATGTCACTTGTCCTCAGCAGCTATTGTGAAACTTGGAAGAGACAATGGTTAAGTATTTGTCCCCCAAGATCCCAGGCCTGGCTAGGACAGCACATCTTCTCACATCCCACTTCTGACTTAGACCTGTCACTTCATGACTCCTCCAGCTCATCTCCACATCCCCTTCCTTCACCTCTTCACTGCCTCATCCCAATTTCAAACAACCCAGACCACATCAAATGGCTAAGCAGCAAAAGGCTCCCAGCTAAGGACCAAGTCTCCATTCGGGCATCAGCCATTCATTTCAAGGAAGAGTTTTCCTACAAACACATTTTGAAGCTTTGCATCTTGTTGTTAGTATGCCATCCCTATAAAGGAGGACAAGTCTCGTCCTACCCCACAGCAGCAATTCACAAGCCTATACCCCCAAAAAGCTCCGTGTCCATTTTAAAGGGTATTGCCACAGAGTCTGTCACTTTTTCCTGTAAGGTGTTTTCCCTGCCTCTCCAGTAATCTTCCTTTTCCTCTGTTTCTGCAGCTTTATCTTCCCCACGTCCCTCGCGAGTCTGTGCTCGTTCCTCTTTGTGCTCCGCTCTCTGATCAGTGCTTCCCTCTCTTGTCATATTCTTCACTTGTGGAGTAACAACCTGTCACATTCATAACCTCTTTGCACCAAAAATGTTCTTTGATCTGTGTAAACTACATTTGATGCTAAAATCCTTGATATTAATATCTTTTGTTTGTGTGTCAATGTTCTCTAGAATCTAATTAAGCAATGTTTTGAGAGCATTATATATGTTTGAACAATTTGGCAGAGCAGACAATATGAGCTATTGACCTGCAAGGATAAATTGTGCTTGCAGATTCTAGGAATTCACACATGCATGCTCCTTTATGCTATTTCTTCTGAAATATGTGCATTCGGAAAGAGGCCTTGCTTTGTAATAATCTCTGCAAGGCTTAATCAAGTATCTGCTCATACTCTTTACTGTAATTGCAGTGGCAGTTACAGCAGGGCAACACAGAAGCAGGTTTAAGCAAACCAACAAAAGCAATAATAAAATAAAACAAAGAGCAAGTTCTACCCAAACGCTAATAACAGAGATTATTCAATCAATAGCCTCTTGTTATGAATGAATAGGCTAAATTGCCTCTGAATGATGTAAAGATTGACAAGGCATAGGTCAGCCTAATATAACTACTTACCCTAATTTGACTTCAGCGATTTGAAAGGCAGCACGGGATGGCGGCGGTGTCAAGCCCGCGCGCACGAGGCACAGCGGCGATGCCGAGCACGTCTTCGGAGGGTGTGCGGGGGCTGCGCAGGAGACGGGGATGCTCAGGAGCTGGCGGCGAATGCTGTGTAGCTCCGCTGGATTGGACCTGGGGGGCGGTTTTAGAAGAGGGAGGGAGGAAAAAGAGCAATGGCAAATTTTTAGGAAGGTGAGGCGGAGGGATGGCACCGGAGGGTGCGGAGTTGTGCTGTGCAATCACTGCTGGCCCCGCTCGCTAGAAAAGGTCTTGCAGCTTAAGGCAAGAAAATTGGGGCCATGTTTCCAAGTTTCCCTGGCCTTGACAGTTAAGCCTGTTCAGCTTCCAGGTAAGAGCAGTTCCCGATGCTGGGTATGGAGCACAGCTTTCCCCATCCCCATCACCGGTATTGGCTGCTGAATGGAGGATGCAGCACTGTTACAGGAGGGAGAAGGGATCTTGGGGCATGCAAGCTCGTTAGGGAGCTGGAAACAAGGGAGCCCAGCACATCAATGATGGCATCGATACCCACCAGGTAGGGCTGGGAACGCTGGCAAACAGCTCCACGGGACTTCTCAATACTGGGCTGCAAAGGAGTTAGCTATTCAGCTTGGAAAACAGGCATGTTTTGAGTAGTGGGGATAACTCACCCCAAACCACCCACCCAGCTCTGCGATGAGGCACAAACCTGCGGCTGGAGCTGTCAATGTGTCTCTGCTCCCAGCAAGTGCAGACCTGCAGGACATGTAAAATGAAGGGCCCTCTCCACGAGGGAGGCTTGATGAAAAGAACAGGCAGAATTTTACTGCCGGGAACCACCCCCAGCATCAGCCCATCCCTCATCTCCGCTCGGCCAGTCCCAAACAGCAGGAGCTCCCGAGGCTAAAGTCAAACTCCAGATGAGGCCACCAGCCGACCCAGCCACGCTCCTGGGGACCCTTGCACCTCCTGCCAAAATAATCAGCTCCCCACAACTGATTTCCTCGGCCGGGTACTAGTATGGTACCGAGAGGGTCCAACGTGCCCACGCCTGCCACAGAGGATGCAGGTTGAACGATGTTCTGGATGGGAATGTGAGTTTTCCAACGCCCAGGTTTGCAGGATGATTTTCCTGTTAACAGATAACGTCCCAAGGTTGTGCACAAGCACATTCACCTTGCATCGTGCTGCGGGCCAAAGCAGCAGCAGCTCGGGGTGGACCGAGGACCACAGGGAGACTTCGCCTCTGCCTTGGCAAGTGAGGAAACTTCCCCGAGGTGCAAGGCTTTTCCAGCATTCGGGCATCCCGGGAGTCCAGCAAGGCTGGGCTCCTCCAGAAACAGCACAGTGCCATCTGTTGGCTTCCTCACCCTGCGATGGAGAAAAACCCTTGAAAGTGCTGGGAAACGGGAGAAAACTGTGGAGGGGGAAAAAAATGTTATGTGCACCCCAGGTTTTCCCAAGCTGCTGCCTGCCCTCCTCTCTAGCTTCTGCAGGCAGAGACGATGGGTCTGGCAGCGTAAACACTTGGGTTTCCCATCTGATGCCTGACGTTGCGTGCGAGCGGGGCCGTGGCGCTGCCCTGCTCGTGGCTCTGCTTCTCCAACGTTAATGGTGACAGCGACAGCTCAGTCCCACCGGCACGCTGGATAATTAACTACCACCGCCACGCACCGTGCCTCTTCCAACACACCTTCCTGGAATTTTTTTCCGGGTGGAAAAGGGGATTTTTTTTCAGGAATATGCAGATTTTGCATGACTGTTCTGCAACTGCCTACATCCAGCAACCCTGGATGGACCAGCAAAAGGTGTCCAGGGCTCACGTACCTGCACAATAAATCCTACACATCCGACTTCAGCCCAGCAAACAGCAGAAATGGGCATCTTCCAAAAAGGCTGCGGTTGGGTGTGCTCCTGGGTAAAGGAATGAGCGCGCTCGCCCTGCCCCACCTGCGCCCGGGCTGCCTCGCTGCGTTTTAACTGGAAGCGCCTACATCGGGCTGGTGGGTGGATTTATCGCCGTGCGTTGCTTGCGTGTCAGCTTCAGCGCTCAGGGATGATTCAGGTTGAATGGCTCTGAACAAATGCAGATTATATTGCTGCTGTACTGGATTAAGGAACACGGCTCTGCTCTGAACATTTTTCATTGCATTAAAGAAATAAAGTAAAAATGCCCCAAAAGCTCTAAAATTCCTAGTGGAGGGAAAAAAATTTTTTTTTTTTCTTATTTTTTTTACTTGCTTTTCCTGCTGGAGGTGAACATTTGCAAGTGAATCCAGAAATGGTGGGCCACAGAAAGGCACGGAAGTATGCTGCCTGGGGCCAGGCAGGACGTCCCGTCTCCAGCCCTGATTCTGCCCTACCTCCTCTCCTGCCTTGAATTTTTCCACCTGCAAAGGCAGATAAGGCTGCCGTGTCCCTCCACCTTATGGGAGCGACCCAAGGCTTCATTAGTTAATACCTGCAAACGGACTTGGAAGATGTAAAGTGCTCTATAAATGTTAAATATTGTTATTCTTGCTACAAAGCAAGTAGTGAAAAGAGACAGCGATAAAGTTCAGCCAAAGAGCTCTCTTGTTACAGATAAAATAGCATCTTGAATGATGTACGGATCCAAATCTTACGCCACTTCCACAGAAGAATGCAACTTCCACCTGGAGTAGTTTCACTGTCTAAATTACTGCAAGTTCACACACATCCAGAACATCCGTGAGTAGTGTGCATGTGGCCTAAGCAGCGGAGAGGATGAGAGAGGGTGACGTCGAGGTGTCCCCATCCACGTCCGTCTGCCTCAGGAGCTGGGCTGGGGGCTCTCCCCACTATCCCCAGCACACTGTGTGTTTTCAGCAGCAGGTCCCTGCTGCTCTCTACCCAGAAACGGCATTTTCCCGCTCAGGAAAGTGGGACTGGGGAGGTGCCTGGGCAGTGGCACCGCGTTACTTACTAAGCCAAGGTGGTGAGTTAAGGAGGGACGTCCCGTGGGCTCTGCTGCAGCTGAGGATGAGGATGGGTCCTGCTTTTTGCAGCCCGACAGTCGTCCTTGCGCTCCAGATGATGGTGTTAGGGGCACAGGCACCGGGGAGCCAGGCTGGGGGAAATCAAAGGCTTTAAAATTTTTCCATTTCCCTTACATTAAAATTGAGTGAAGGAAATGTTTGAGTCACTATTTCCGAGCTGAGATGTTGTGCCTGTTTCTGTGCTCTCCCAGGGGATGAACTGGAGCACGCAGGATGACAATCTGCACATCATCTCTCTTTAGCCACCACATCACGGACAGGGTTATTTCTTTCTGGAGTTTTCTTAATTTTCTGAATGCAAGTAGACCCCAATTTTAAAGAAAACAGTTCCCTGACCTGCTCCTTCATCACTACTAAACCCTCAAATAATTTAGAAATACACAAAGGGTGGCAGCATCCAGTGGTCCAAGCTGTATTTTGGGAGTGAGGATGCAGCATGCGGGGGTGTGCCTAAGCAAGGCAGTGGTCAAATCTGTGCCTCGATTTCCCTTCCCGTGAGATGCAGCTAACACCTACTGACCCCTGTGCAAAACACTTCCTAAACCGTGCATGAAAGGCCTTACACACGTAGTTATTAATATTAATAATAATAATTGTTGTTGTTACTAAGCCAACTATAAAAATAATTTTTCAGAGAAACAAAGTGCCCTGTCTCCCGGTGATAGATTACAGCGATGCTAGAAATTACTCACAGTATGAAGCTGGTTTCCAGTCTGGTTCCTTTCAATAAATTATAGACCTAAGCCCCGAGTGCGTACAGTTTACCAAAGTAAATTCAAAGTAGGCAAAAAGTATATTCTCCCATCAATTTTGCTCATGATGGTTTGGGGTTTTCTCCTGAGAAGGAGAAGTTAAATACCCCCCAGCTGTTTCCCGGCACCTTTGGCTGGGGCTGGCGGGGATTTGGCAGGGCAGCCAGTCCCGGGCTGCACATGGGCAAACAGGGGTCCTGGGGCAAATGGTGGCCCCTGTGCAAAGGGAGTCGTGTCCCAGCCACCCTGTGCCCACTCACCACCACCCTGGGTGCCACTCAGCCCTCACCTGCTGCGCCCCATGGCCTTACCAGGGTGGCTTCTGCTCCCCCTGCACCATCTTCTTTTTTTTTGGATTTTTTTTTTTTT
>NW_010237047.1:0-10301 GCF_000690775.1 Eurypyga helias
GGTGTGCCGGAGTCGGGGGGTTCTGCCCTGACTAAACCAGCCCAGGGAGGGCTGTGGGTTGGCGATTCCTGGGATGAACACGGGTGGGATTGCAAGCAACGTGGGGAGGTTCTGGGGTTGGGGCCGCCCGGTCACCCCACGGATTTAATGATTTTCTGAAAGCGCTGCTGGGGTGTCCTCGTAACGCTGCTGTTGCTTTCGTTCCCACAGCCGGGAGGTGCCGCGAACAGCTCGGTGACGTTTATTGTGCCCCACGCTGCGCCAGGTCAGAAAGCTCTAGGCCTTTACTTCTATGCGAACGATGCAAAGTAGTTCAATATGGGCTGTTAATCGAAAATAACCTGTAAGAGTGCCAGCCTGAGCTAAGCGAGACGAACTGAAGCCCGTTCTGCGTACCGTTAAGGCGCCAGCGAACGCGCTCGCTCGGCGTGGGGGGTGAGCGGCGGGTGGTTACGGTCACCCGTGGCCGTGTTGAAGGTGATGAGGCACGGGAGCTGTTGATGATGATAACCCCGAATAGGAAGTGCCGTCAGATGCGAGAACTGACGATAACCTCCTCGTTTGTCTGAAACGCAGCTGCCTGCACGCAGATGGGTGCTGTCGGGAGATGCGTGCTCCACAGCTCGGTCAGGCGACATCTGTTTGTTGGCTTTCTGTGGGAAGGGCTCTCGGAATATCTAACGCGGCCCATCTTCCACCTTCTCCGCAGAGCCTGGTCTCCGCAGAGCCTGGTCTCCCCAGATAAACGCCACGCTGCTAGGACTGGGAGCAGGTAGCTCTTTGGAGATGGCCCCAGCGCGAAGGTACGTGATGAATTCGCTGGGCTGTGTAGAGCTTTGCACCAGGTGGAATCTAAGCTGGGAATAAACAGCTGCTGAAACTTGAGGCATGTTTTGTAGGTTAAAGTTTATCGCTTAAACCAACCTGCTTTCCCTCCTCTCTTCCTCAGGATTGAAAGGCTTGTGAATGCTTCGTTCCTGGTGCCGATGCTGAGGTGCAGCCTGCGGGTCTCAGCTGCCGTGTGCTGGGTGGTACTTGGCAGCAGCTGATGGTGCAGCGCTCGGAGTCACGGGGCAGGCAGGGAGGCAGCAAGAACAGGAGGCTCTTCTGGGTGAGTTTAGTAGTTGGTGTGTGGTTAATTCATTGTCAGTTCTTTGGCCACGGTCTCAGAAGCTTTAGAACATCCTCGCTGGCTGTGTTTCTGTAGATTCTTAGCTCTAAAAATATAAATGATGAAGTTCTAAACCCAACTTCATTAGACTAAAGCGTGGATGTAAGAGCGGCTGTTTTCTGCACCCCAGTGTGCTGACAGCACTGTAGAATAAAGGATTGGGATCTGGCTTCTGCTAGAACGGTGTCTGCTTCCCTGGAGATATCATATGATGAAACCAACCCAAACTTGCTGGAATTACCGGCAGATTGAGTGGTGGTGACAAGAGGTGGTTCTGATGATATCCCTGCGCTCTGGGTTCATGCTCCATTCTGAAGGTCGGCTTACCCGTGCTCTTGTCTTACAGGTGCTCACACTGAAAATGCTCGAGGAAGAAAGAACCCGGAGATGGGTGCGGATGCGCTTCAGGACTGGGGTTTGTGAAGGCTGAATGTGTTCTGCACTCAGGTGGTGACGCGTGGTAGCGGTTACGCAGCACTGGTTACACATACATTAAAATCTCTCAAACCAGCTGGGTCTGTTTGGTCACTTTACTACACCGAGGAATGACTTTCCATTATGCAACACGTTTGTAATGAACACGCTGAGCACTTCTGTAACTCGCTGCAGTATGATGAAGTAGCTGTGTACACACTGCAGTGGGTCAGTGCAGATAACAGACGTGGATTTTACTTGTGTACGCGTCCGTCTGGTGTTGGGTAATTCACCTGCTTTAAACAAGTGATGCTAATGCTGCTGTAATTACTGGAGCAATTAGGCCTGAAATACCTCTACAGCAAGAAGGGCAGACGCAGCTACTTCTGTGGCTTGTTCCAGGTTTGCTGTTGGTGGTTATTTTGGCCAGTCTGCTCCAGAGGCAGCAGAATGTTCTGGCAGCAGCAGCGTGTGTTCTGCACCCCTTCGGAATGATGTTCCAAATGTCAAATCTGAACCTGCAGGATGTGTAGGAATGGAGAAGAGGCGTGCTCCACTCGGCAGCATCCTGCGGTGTTTGAGTAAAAGGCTGCTGTTGTGATAGTGGGTGATTCCAGGATTGGTCTTCAACGGAGGCTGGTAAAGGGTTTGGGGGGAATGTGGGGACTTAGAGCGGCGGTGATTAACTGAGGAAAAGCGGAAACTCCCAGTTAGATTGACCGTGTCCATCTGTGCACCGCGGGCTGTGGTGCTTCAGCATCTGTCCGTGCACCCGGGGTTGTGGCGCTTTGGCGTCCATCCGTGCACTGCGGGCTTTGGCACTTCCATGCTGTTAGAGCCACCGGAGGTGTGGAATGTCCCAATGGAAGTCTCATCAGACCCAGAGCGACTGAGCGTGCCCGCTGCGACACGCAGTGCGGCTGCTGCTGATCGTTTTGCCCACGTGGTGTCACCAGGCGAAGGATTCTAGTTCAGCCTTCAGCGTGTGTTTTTTGAGAAAGGTGAAGGGTCGGTAAACATGCTCTCGTTCTGTGCCAACAGCTGAGGAACGGGCTGGAACCATGCAGAAGGTGTTTCAGTATTGCTTCCGAACCGGGAGAAATGCTACCGGTTGGCAATTGCCGGGGAGGTGTGGTTAGGAAAACCCATTCAGGACAGCCGAAGTCAAAAAATGGTAGCTTGTGATTAGTAATGTATTAATTACTGTAGTAATTTTGTGTGAACCGTTCCTGGTTGCCATAAAATGAAAAGTGGGATACAGCTGGTTGAGGGAGAGGGAGAAGAGCACGTGCCCTGCGCTACCTCCCAGCAGTGACCAAGTTCAGAGCGTTTCTTGTAGAGAAAGAGGTTTTGGAACCTTGGAAGACGTTGGTGTTGCTGCTGGTTCCTTCTTGTCTGACGAGATATGCGGCGTCCGTTCACGGGCAGAGTCCCCCGCACAGTGAAAGTGCCACTCTTCATTGGCTGTTACTCGTGTTTCTTAGTGCAGGACCAGCGCAGCCAAGCCTGTTGTCTGACACCTGCCAACCTGCTGCCGGGCCGGTCCCAGCCCCAAAGCCTTTCTGATCTGAACAGCACTGACCCAGGAGTGCCTGAATAAAGTGTGATGTGGAGCCAAAGGAGGTAAAACTTCCATTTTTACTACAAAAACCTTGCGATGTGAAGAGTTCCTTGCCCTTCGTCGCTTCCCACTGGCGCGCAGCCTTGGGACTCGCGAGCCTTGCTGGCAGCTGACGCCTGCGGCTCGGGCAGCGAAGCCCCGCTGTCTCCTCGGTGGTGGGTGTTGAGCTTCAGCTCGGCTGGAGCCCAAAAACCCCTCAGCCCGGTGCCTGCCCATGCACAACCGGAAAAATCCGAAGTGCGAGCAGTGCTTTGACAGAATCTGGAATCCTGCCGGTTCAATCAACTCGAAATGTTGAGAGTTTCATCTCCGATAATGACCTTTCCTGTACATGCATTTTTGTTGGACTCCTGCTAGTTTTTGCAAGCCCGTACTTGGGGGTTTTTCCATAACAGGGTTTTCATTTGTAATGGTTTGTGGTCGTGGCACAGCTGCAGTACGACCTCAAATGGAGTAATGAGCCCTCTTCTTCATGCTGCCTGTGGCTTTCTGGTGGGCTGTCTGGGGGGGTGTTGAGAATTTTAATTCATTTTCTGGGGTTTTTGGACTGGCGTCCTTGCGCCTGCCCGGCTTCCGTAGGAGGATGGTTTCCTCGGCTTCGGTTGTCTGTTCTTCCGGCATTGCGTGTGCACGCGAGCTGCCCTTGGTCTGCGTTTGGGGTGAGTTGGTGCTGGGCACTCCCGTTAGCTGAGCGGGGGAGTGGGTTTGATAGCACCTTCAGACAAACTTCCTAGCAAAACCTAAGCTTATCATCCAGATCATAAATCCTGAGCAGCTTAAACTTTCTTAATAAATACCTGGGTCGATATTGGTGGTACAGAATAGTTCCTACAGGCGTTGGGTTATTGCAGCCCTTATCTGACAGCAAACACAATGCTGGTGCTCCGGCGGTCCGTCAGCACGCCCAGTCCTTTCACCTGCTGTCGTCGTGGGTCACGTTCAATGCCCAGTACGGGGTTTTACACTTCTGCCTCCGTGGATAGCGCTGAGATGGTGGCAGCATCCCTGTGAAGCCACATTAACTCCATTGCAGGGAAGAAACTGGAGGCCAGAGCCTCGCTGAGGCGAGGAAGGGGAAGGCCACTTTGGTCGGTTGTTGGATAACGCAGTTTTACTTGAGTGTGTCAAATCAGCTGTTTATTCCTTTCAGCCATGGCAGTCAATAAAACCTCTGCGCCGAGTGCTCCGCGGGACGTGGAACACAGGATAGCTGCTGTGAAGGTGATGGTTTGAGCAAGGGGTGGGGTGGGGGCTCCGCACTGCGGTGATTTCCGAAGGTGATGGGGAGATGCTGTACGTGTGCTTGGAATTTGATTTAACGTGTATCCAGCTCGTTTGCTTGTGACTGCTGAGCACTGGAGAGGATTTCTGGCAGATGGGGCCCGCCTGTAGGAAGCGGTGACCTTGGCAGTGCCAGAGGCTGCCAGAGGACCGTGTGTGATGGATCTGGTTTGCCACTTGTCCTTCAGAATTTCATGCTAAAGATGTTTAATACAGCTGGAAAGATTGTCTCTCCTCGCTGTGCGTAGTCTGCTGGGGGAATACAGCCACCGGGCAGATAAAAACCCAACTGCCCCTGGAGCGAAGGGAGAGCGGGACCGCTGCGTGATGTTTCCAGGATGACACCTGCGTACCAGAGAGGCTGGGAGGGGGTGTATCTGTTGCTCACCTAAGGACTTTACACTGGAGAGCTGTTCTTCCCCTTCCTCATAAGCATCAATACATGAATGCTGCTAATAAGGTCAATCGGTTTCCTTGGTGATAGCTCCCAGTTAAGGGAGCTTCGTGTTGCTGAGGGCTCGAGGGGGTCCCTCCATGGGCTCAGGGGCTTCGTCTGCTGCTGCTGATCCATAGGGAAGCACTGAAATGTTTGTGCCCGAATGCAGAGCCAGTTGCAGTGTGATAATCCCATTGCCTGGGGCAGCTTCCCCTGGTGCCACCGCTGCCTCCCCCGTGTCCCAGGGGGTCACTCTTTGCCTCTCCTCCACAGCGGTTCTGGGGCGGTGTTTGCCATCTTCTGCTCCAAAAGACCGGTGAGCATCAAGCAATGCTTTTCACCGAAGTCTTGTTGATCTCTATGTCCTTGACAGCACTTTCTGTGGCTTCCTGGCTCCCCGGCACAAGCCCTGCTTGGGGGTGACCATCACCGACCCTTTTGCCTGCTCCCTATTCCCCCGGAAACATAAATGAATAATCACCTTCAAAGCCCAAACAGGGCTTGTGCAAACTCTCCCGAGACAACCCAACTGGAACAAGCCCTCCGGAATGCCCTCTTGTGCCTCTCTCATTCCTTGCCCCTTTTAATTCCCCTCGGTGCGGGCAGAATGATTTCCAATTACATTTTTGTTGCCGAAGGCATAAATCTGCAGGCAGAGCTGCGTGGCGCTGGTGGAGGTAACTAACCATGCCGGGCTTGGATGTTTTATGGTGGACATCTCCTCCCCTTTTTCGACAACAAATTACCTCAATCAACTTTAATATTCTACCAGCAGTGATTTGCAGTACTCTCATCCTTCCAGGGCCACTGAAAAGCTTCTGACCAGAACACGCAGCCCAGCGCAGCATGGAGAGCACAGATTATTATGGAGCGAGCTCCGAGCTTGTTTTCATGTGGATGGGCTGGGAAGGGAAGCAATCTCGTGCTGCTTTCTTAACAAAACCCACACTTTCCTGAGCCCCCAGGATCATTGTCATCCTGAAGTGCAATAAATGGCTAATTGACCTAATCCAAGCTGTGAGGAAGAGACTGATTAGCTAAAGTCCTCGTTTTTACAACTGAGTAACTGTCACTACTAGAGCTGTGGGTTTTTTTCTTTTCCTATGAAAAGGCAGTAATTTGGTGCATGCTTCAGCACACACAGATCCATCAATAAAAGGCCCTTTCTTGTTACTGCCCTTTCTGAGAAGGGCTAGATCCTCACTGGGCACAGAGCCTCCAATTTAGGCCTTTGCAGCCGAAAGCTGAGCTGGTGGGCTGCTGGTAGCCCCTTGCAGAAAGAGCCTGATAAATGCAAAATATCTCCTGGTTCACTGACTGTTTCCCAGCAGGTAGAAGCTGGGCCGGAGGGGAAATACAGCAGGAGCAACCTCCTGGCTGGTTTGTGTTGCTGAGGGACTTGAGCGTGTCAGGTATGGAGGAGTGATGCAGCGCTCTCAGTGCGAAGTGCCTCAGGTTTATGCGTTTGCATGGCCAAAGCTTTCTGTGCCCACCCTGTGCCCAGCCTGCAGAATCCAGCCCGTAAACTGGGCTGTTTATTCCTCCAGCCAGCTACAGCAACCCTTCTCTTAAGCACCCTGGAGAACCCGGGCCTGCAGTGCACTCCCCTCCGCTCACAGTTTTTGCTGGAGTGCCCTGGGCTGCCAGCTGGGAATTCGACCTCTACAGAGGGCAAAGTCAGTGCTGGGTCTTTGTTAAACACCGTCACTCATTCTGATTACTGAGAGCTCCTTTATTTCAAACAGAACAGTTTACTCACTGCAAAGTTTTTTCATGCCTGTTGGAAAGAGTTAGCAGTAAAAAAAAAAAAAAAAAGGAAAAAAGGCTTGGATACATGCAAATCATACTGAACTTCATCAAATGTATTAAAACGAGTAGCAGTTTCTACTTGCATCTGGAGGAGAAAACCACCGACATCATGAAGCCCCTCTGGAAAAGCTTCCCAGTGCGGCAATGGTAAATGAACAGAGACAACCAAATTCTGCGTCTGCACCCAGGAAAAGCAAAGCCGGGGGGTCACTGCTGCGAGCCAGGGACATGATGCTGTAAAGCTGGTCAGGGATAGCGCACTGACCAGACAGAAAGGGGCTCCCTCTTGAAAAGGGAATCATGTTTGGTCCTGTGAGAGGAAGTTTTTCCCACTTTCCTGCCCTTCCCCAGGTTTAGAATCAAATGAAATTGTGGTTCAAAGGCCAAAGGGCACATTCCTGTGCTGCTGCTCTGGGGTGATTCATTTTCCATCAAAATAAAACTCCATTACTTAGAAAAAGATTAAATATTTTAGAAACAAAGCACTTCTGGTCCAGGGGCATGGACACAGCCAAGAGCCTTTCTGAGGCTGGAAATCTCAGGCTGGCTGTGTCCGCCCAGCCCTCAGCGGCAGTGAGACAGGGATGGACACCCCCATCTGTTTTTCTTTTATAAACCTTCAGTATCGTGGTCTCTTTTGTCAGCAACAGCAATGAACCTGCGTGGAGACCTGGCTCCGGATTTTGCGTCTCACTCCCCAGAAGGGATGAAATACTCCCAGTGTTGCTGGTGCAGGCTCCAGGTACCGCCCCGGAAGCTCTGGAGTTACTCAGCCGCAGGGCTGGTGGGAAACGATTTTATTTTCGGTAAGGCTGGAGGGTGAGAGCACGCCGCAGCTGAGATTCACCTCTGCACCAGGAAAGCAAAGCTCTCCCTTTGGGCTGGCTCACAATGCTGGGAGCAACACCCCTGGATCAGCCTGCTGTCGTCGCTCGGCAGGTACGCTATCCATCAGCAACTCCCGCAGTCAGGATGGGGAAGGGCTGAAGGTTTATCTCAACGGCAGTTGTCCTTGGGGTGACTGCTGTCCGTCCATCGTGCGTGGGTGGGCAGCCAGAGTCTGGCTGATCCAGTGCTAGGGAAAGGGAGCCCTTCCCTGCAAAGCCTGGGCACCTTCTTCTCCCCTTTTGTGTTCTTCTAAGGGCCTTGTATTACACCACCTTGGAGATGCATTTTTGGGAGGTTAAAAAGCATAGCACGTCACTAACGTTTACAAATACCTGGCCAGCTTTTATACAACACGAGCATTCAATACAACTACCTTTATGTGTTCTTTGAAAAGAAAAAAGTTGTCATTCATGGTACGGGAGGAAGGCAACAGTCTGGGCTCCCAAAGCACCCCACCGCGTGAATCCACCCTCGGCCGGGACCTCCAACGCTCGTCCTTGCTCAGCACACCCACCCAACAGCCGCAGAGCTGGGCATCATGTCTGCGGTGTCACAGCACCGTGCGCCGGGTGGGGGGGCTCCCTAGGCTCGGCTGTTCTGTCTGTCTGCACCAAGCCTATGTCGTCAGTCGTGCCTGGTACAGCTTGCAGGTCCTCCTGGCTGTCGGCCAGGCCATCCTGGCTCTCCAAATCGCTTACCTGACCCTCACCGAACTCCAGGATGGTTGGCAGGTTGCCTTGCTTCGGGCATCGTCTCTTTAAGCTGACCAAGAAGGGCTGCGGCAAGGAGAAGATGTCCACGTTGTTGCCGAGGTCGATCCAGGTGACGCTGGGGAATTTCTTGGGGTCCTTCAGGGTCTCGGTGAGGTCCCGTAGGATGGCTTTGGTGAGCCGGTTGCCGTTGAGGGAGAGGGTGGTGAGGTGGGGCAGCACGCAGAGTGCCGGCAGCAGTTGCAGCAGCATGTCATCCGTCAGCTCCGTGAAGCACAGCTCCACCGTGTCGATGTGCTCCGAGCTGTGCTGGAGGTAAGACGTGACGCGGTCCAAGTCTTTCAGAGTCAGTGGGATGCCCGACAAGTCCACTGTGTTGTCCTGAGGCTTCCCCATCAGGACAGCTTTCAAGCTGCAGAGCAAGAAAAGGAGAGGGATGTTATTGTGGGGGGAGGGTCTCTGCTTGGTGGCATCGCGCTGGGCTCCGTGGCTGCTCTCGGAGAGCAGAACATGAGTTATTGGGGTAAAACATTCAGCTGGGGGTAACTGACTTCTGTATAGGCAGGAGTGTGTCTGTGGAGCTGGGGGACAGAGAGACATTTTGAGGCTGTTTACTGATAGAAGTTGGCCAGAAACAAGCATATTAAAAAAACCATAATTCAGAAAGAGCACAGATTCCTTTTCTATGGCCACTGCAAAACCCTAGAATAAAGAGGTTATCCTGCTGCTTTAAAAGGTGCAGAAAAGGGTGAGGAAGCCCTTGATTAGACGGACAAGAATTGCTGGTTCTCACACTGCTGATTACGAATGAGCAGGAGGACACATGCTTGTCCTCTGGGCTGTAGGTGGGACCATGAGGACCTGCACCAGGATGACTCTAGCCCAAGACAGCCAACGTGGGATAGACACCTCCAGGGTTAGGTGATTTGCTCTAATATTTCCAGATGTCTCTTCAGTCCAGCTGCCAAGCAGGCGAGCACTGCGAAGTCCTTAGATAAATAAATAAATTCTCACAATGGCCCTACAGAGCCCCATCAGCATGAGCTAGACTGGAGCTTCACAGGTCAGTTTATCTTCTAAAGCAAATCAGAGAACACATCTACAGTCAGGACCTGTTGGCAGACTAACACTGGTGAGGACTTTCTGCTAATGAATTATTCTGAGTGAATTAGGAGCTGGAAGGAGCCTCACACATGCTAATTGCTCATGCCAATGCAGTGAGCTCACCTCTGCCGTGGTGGCACAGGCATCAGCCTCGTGCCAAACCAGCCAGCTGTGGAAATGCTTCTGCCTGCCCTTACAACCCGAGCCAGGGAATGGTTCTGCCTGGGACCTGCTGGATTTTCTAGCTGCAGATGCAAACCATCGCTGACACTGCTTCTCTTCGCCGCCGAGCAAGCCCACCGCGCCGCAGAGTGCCTCTGCTCTAGGGCCAACGCGCCTGGTGCGAGGCTCTCACACAGCACGGTAAGATGTTTTACATCCAGTCCTGCGACGTGCGACCCAAACCGTGAGCCGTTTGTGATCTGGGGGGGTGTAAGTGTTGGGCTTTTTCCCTGAGGAGTTACAGAAGTAGCACAGCGGTGAATTGTGCCGAGCTTTGATTTGTCATAACACGTGCAGACGTACAATCTTGCACGGTGTTGTGAGCCCTCCGCAAGACGTGGAGGGAGTCACTCAGAACAGAGGCAGGGTGGAAGGAAATGGAGGTTAGTTATAATCACCAAAGCCATTTTTGTTGGCTGATTGATACCCACAATCACCACTGGGGTATGAGGAGTTTGTCAGGGCCACGTGATGTACTGGAGACCTGCAAGGCAAGGAGGAGTGCAATTCCTGTGCCTGTCAATAAGGGAGTCTCCAAATCCCAAGCTACTCCTCTGCTCTCTTGAACGGCACAGAAGCCATGTACTGGGTGCCCATGGCCACAGATTGGCTACGGAGAGCTGGCCATGACCCAGCTGAGCCAGC
>NW_010237048.1:0-247 GCF_000690775.1 Eurypyga helias
CATGCAGGTGCCTGGCTGGCTCCCACCAGCTCCAGCTCCAACCCCTTGTGTCCCCCCCGAGCATCCCCCTGGATGAGCAGGGGGCCCCTGTTCCCCAAGCAGGTCGTCATTAGTGGGATGAGGCTGGAATTCGGAAGGCCAGTGCTGAACCCCAGGAAGAGCCGGCTCCCATGGCCTCACCCCACGTACTCCCAGCTGCAGCTATTGCTGCCTCCACGAGGGCAAAATCCTGCGGGGGGCAGAGCCC
>NW_010237048.1:315-558 GCF_000690775.1 Eurypyga helias
AGAGGGGGCAGGCTTGCGGTCGCCCCCTCGAGCCAGGGAAGGCGATGAGCCGGCTGGGGGGGCAGAGCAAATCCCCGCCAGCGCTCAGAAGGGGCTGCTGCTCCCTCTGATTAAATCAGACGGGAAAACAAGCCTCTGGGTTGCTTCTGCCACAGCAAGCAGCCCTAAACCAAGGAGGGATTAGGGGCATCTCCGGCAGCTGCCCGTCTCCCCAGCCCAATTTAGCCCCCACCCCGGACCACC
>NW_010237048.1:582-5955 GCF_000690775.1 Eurypyga helias
CGCCCATCGGGATGCTGCATGGGCACATGGGGCAGGAGAAGGAGAAGGGATAAGCAGCTGAATTGCAGGATTAGTGTTTTCTGAAAGGCTTTTCTGGGTACTGATTTCTGACCCAGAAGCTGCCGGAGAGCGAGGATGGAGTTCGGGTGAGGCTATTTGGGAGTCGGATGGACGTGTGGATGGATGGATGGATGTTGAGGGGGAGGCAGCGACGCTCAGGGGCAATTTGATTCCCGCTGTAGGCGGAATCTGACCCAGGCTCCGAGTTTGCAGTTAGCAAAACATGATGGGTTTGGGTGGGGTTTTTTTTGCTAAATTACTTGCTGGAGAGATCTGGAGTGCAATCACGGCAAACGACACCCACCCAGCCCCATCAGCCAGCCCCCTCAGCTCCCCAAACCCGCGTTAGCGATCACGCGATGACGGCAGACAGCAAATTTCCCAGCAGTTTGCGGCTGCTCCCCGGAAAGGCCCCTGTACCCTGGCTGGCGGCGGCTTGAGCAGCATTTCGGCAAGGAATAGGCTGGGGGAGGCTCTGAGCACAGGGCTGAGCTGGTGACACCCCCCGGTCACATCGCTCCCTGCCCTGCAGCAGCTCAGAAAGAGCAGGATTAGACCCGCCGGGTCATGCCAACCCTGAGCTGCTGCGCTACAGCATCACCGGAACCAGCCCGACTGGGCCACCTGCAAATAGGAATATAACTGCCTTTTTTACGTCTGTGTACAAACAGAAGTTAAATACCTACATCTATAATGAACAACTGTAACGGGCCAGACTCCAGCCAGCACCAGGACTAACAGCACCTTGCAGGGTCCTGTTCCACCCAGCAGCTTGCAGCCGCCTCCGCAGCCCGATTTAAGCACGTGCTGGCTGCAGAAAGGAGCTGTGCAGCATCTGCCCTGCAGAGAAGATGCTCTCGTCAGGTGTAAATCATCTTTTGTCCATTTATTTGTCACCAAAACACCAGCTCTCGAACCCCAGAGCAAACCAGGGATGGGTTTCCCTCCTCCTGTGCTCTGTCCCAGTCTGGCCGTATTTGAGTTGATGGTTTAGAATGTCGTGGTGTAACCCTGGAGCCCCATTTCCCGGGATGCTGAACCTCAGTGGCTTCTTCCGCCTCTTCTGCGCGTCTTCAAATGGTTGGGAGAGGAGGGTGAGGGCAGGAGCATCTCCCGCTGGAGCCTGCCCAGTGCCCCGGGAGGAGCCAAAGGGACACCCCATCACTGCTCTGTCCTGCGGATTTTGGGGCTGCACGGGATGAGTGGTGCAGGGCTGGGAAGGATCCTGAGCTGACGAACTGAACGCCTGACTTTAGCCACCGTTTGCGTTACTCTCGTTAGCGCCCTGACTAACACAAGCCTGCAGCGTGGCCTCTTCCAGGGCACAAGCTCAGCCGTGGGGAGGGACTGGGGCAACCCAGACCCTGAGCTGGAGGCCGGGGGGGTCGCTGGGGGAGGACCGAGCTCCTCTGAAGCAGCGTTTCGTAAATCCCGGCGTTAAAAGGGGCTCCGCAGTGTTGGCCCTCGCAGGCCCGTCTGAAAACAGACCTGCTTCTCCCGTGGCAGGTTATCAGCCGCCGTGTTGCTATTTTCTCACCAGGCACGCGGGGCCCTGCGCGTTTAGGTTTTCAATGAGCGTTTAGCAAGCGGCCCCCGTGCAGCCCACCCGGTGCAGGTGCTGGAGGGGAAGAGGTCCCCCCTTTTGCGGCTGGGGGGCGGCCAGCTGTTGGCTTTGCCGCGCTGGGAGCAGATGACAATGGGCAATTGTCAAATTGGGGCCCCTCTCGTTTGAGTTTTCTTCCTTTTATAGTAAGTAGCAGTTGCTCCAGCAGCTGGTCTGCGCCTCCGGGGTGAGGACAGGGCTGCGTATATAAGGGAAGGCGCAGGCTCTGCCTTTCATCCCTCCGGTGGGCTGCTTCGCTGGGCGGCAGGACTCATCCCCACACCTCCGCCAAGACCCCGCGCCATGCCGCTCAAGAAATCCGACCCGAAGAAGGAAGCAGCCAAACTGGCTCCAGCCCCGGAGCCTCCCAGAGAGCCTGCCTTCGATCCCAGGAGCGTGAAGGTGAGTGAGGAACGAAGGCGTCACCATCTCCTCGTGCCTGTCACCCGCCGGGCACAGGCAAAGCAACGCTCCACGCAAACAGCGCTGCCCGGGCTGAGCTGTGCTCGGGAGGGGAAATCTATCCAGCTGCATCAATGCAGCGGGCTGGGAGTGATGTCCCCCTCCCGGGGAGGGGTGTTTCAGCCTTCCCGCTCCAGCCCCGCTCAGCGCTCGCCCAAGGAGACCGCTCTGCGTTCGTACCGGGATGCGGCTGCCCAGCGACCGAGACGCCGTGTCGGGGTCCCGGCAGCATTAAAAAGCTTTTCTGCCACCCACTCTCCCCATCCTCAAGTATTTTGCTGCCTGGGTGGTCTTCTCCATGCGAGAGCATCTTTTATCTGGGTCTGTACAACGGGGGCTCATTTCTCCGTGATTCCCCAGGACGCAGCTCCGTTTGTAAGCAGGAGCTGTGGCAGGAGGGTTGTGAACAGCAGGCTCGCACGGTGGCTGTTCAACCGCTTGGAATGGGGATCCAGCCTTGAAATAACGTCCTTTCCACCCAAAACAGCCCTGACTGTGGTCCGAGCATCCTCGCGGCCTGCCAGCTGTATTTTCCACAGGGATCTCAACTCCACAGTGAGGGCAGGAGCGTCCCCAGGCATGGCACGGCCGGACACGGCATGGATATGGCTCCTCTTGCGGAGCCTGGGGAGGGGGATGTCCAAAGGCAGGGGGGGCTCCGTCGTCACCCTGGCAGTGACACGGCCCTCACGCCCGGCTCTGTTCTCTTCTCCCAACAGATTGAATTCACTGCAGAGCAGATTGAAGGTAAGTGCAGACCTCCCCTTCCCCCAGAGACGGCTTCAGAAAGGGGGAGTCCTTCTCCCAGGCAGTTTCTCACAGCAGACATGAGGGCTGCGGCCCCACATATCCAATCCCCTCCTGGGGGAAAGCCCAGCAGGCTCCAGGTACCCCGTTCCCCATCCCCGCTGTCATCCTCCAGGACGGGCTCGTGAGGTTTCCTAGGAGACAGAAGGGACATAGGAAATCAGAAAGTCGTGGCCCCAGCACGACTGGGCCGGCACTGGGACGGGGCAGAGCGCTGGTGGGAAGGGAGGAGGCAGGAGATGGGGGGCTGTCGGGAGCGACGAACGGATCCTGGCTCCTTGCTCAGTGCTGAGGGTGCCCCGGCTGAAGAGGATAATCCCAGCTTCAGAGCCTGGCAGGGAAATGGTGTTTTCCCATTCCCGGTGAGAGATGCAGCCTGGTTCAAAGTCTGGGATTTGTGCGGGAGGAGCAGCTTCTGGCAACGCAGGGGCAGCCCCATGCCGAGGGCTGAGCTGGGACTGGGATTTCTCATCACTCCACAGCCAGTTCTAATGCCCCTGGACAGACTAGGGAAGGGACAAGACACGAGGGCAGGTCCTGGTGGGAATACTGGGAGGAGGAGAGCCAGTATCCTGCAGACTCGGATATCCCCCAGACCAGCTTTGGAAAGGAGAAAAGAGAGCCGGCGGAAATGTGAGCAGGTGAAAATGTGAAGCTATTTGGATTTACCTCGCAGCGATGCCCCCATCACCGAGCACCCTCGTAGCGGTGCCCCTTGGCCCAGGGAGCAAACCCAAGGCAATGCCTACCAGACCACGATGTCCCCATCGCTGCATGGAGACCGTGTCTGTCTCATCCCACCCCACAGCAGAAGCGGCAGCAGCTCTGCCTTGAGTAAGCCATTGCTGGACATCCTGGAGAAGATGGACCAGAACCTGGAATTCATGAGCACCGTGGACAAGAAGCTCGGGGCTCTGGGTGCTCACGTGGCCGGGCTGGAAGGGCTGATTGCCTGCTGGGGCTGGGCTCAGGTGGACTCGCTGGCCTGGAGGCAGCAGGATGAAATCCAGCAGTGTGTGAGGCACAGGGAAGCCCCCACCTCGCTGCCTGCGCGGAGCGGCTGGAGGGGCAAGTGCCAGCCACCAGCCCTTGGCTTGGCGGCAGAGACAGTGGGTAAGGACTTGAGGAGGCTTTTCCTGGAGGACTGGTTTCCATGTCTTGTACCTCAGCACCAGTGAGGAGCCTGGTGTAGTGGAGATCTGGGCTGAAACGAGAGGCAGAGAGCAGCTCCGGGCAGCGCGGGGGGGTTGCTTGTCCATGTAGCCAACCTGGAATGAAAGAGAGAAGTCGGCAGCAGGTCAGGAAGCTGAGAAGCATCACACACAGAAGGAAAGCCATCCTTAATTGTTCCTAATTTAGGCCTCTTGCCTCCAGGTAAAATGTAACACTCAGTGGCATGATAATTTATGGAAATGAGCTTGGAAATGAACCTCCTGTGTCCTTCTGTGCAGGGCTGGCGTGACGTGTGGTCTGCAAGGCCGGGGTGGACATGGTCACCCTTCCGCAGACACGAGCAATGCTCAGCTGGGGTGACGCCAGCGGAGCGGGGTGTTGTGGGGTGCAGTGGGAGGGTCACGGGGTCCCAGGAGGCCCGAGTTGAAAAGGGGGAGAGCAAAGGGGATGTTCTGCAGCAGAGACAGCAGGCTGCACCTGCAGCCAGTGCTGCCAGCGCAAGGTGGGGCAGGAATCCCAGCAGGATTTGTCCAGCCGGTTCCACGCAGGTGGCCAAACCTGCCCAAGAAGCTGAGCGACTCGTTGAAGGAGTCTGGCAAGCTGCTCGCTCAGGCCAGCACAGGGCTGCCTGTCCCGGGCAGCAGCGACGGGTGCAGGGGGCACCCACCATGCACGTGTTCATTCCCCCCCGCCTGCCTGGCAGGACTCATTCCCATGGGGTGGGAAATGGGGCCAGTGTGGCAGGGGACATCCGAGCTCTTCTCCCCCGCAGAGTTCAGAGAAGCCTTCAGCCTGTTCGACCGGACACCCACGGGAGCCATGCAGATCACCTACGCGCAGTGTGGAGACGTCCTACGGGCACTCGGCCACAACCCCACCAACGCCGAGGTCCTGAAGGTGCTGGGCAAGCCCAAACCAGAAGGTGACAGCAAAGTGGGGCAGCGGGGACAGGGTGGGACAAGCAATCCCTGTGCTCCCTGGCAGACAGTGAAGGGTTAACGTCCCCTGTAGGAACAGCCCTGTAGGATGAAGGAACTGGGAAGGAAATGACTCAGAGAGGCTTCATTCCTGCAAAATTCCTTCACTCCCCCTCCCACAGCATGAGGGATAGGCTGCGGATAGTGGCTGAGCAGACATTAATGCTTTACTCCTCATGTGGATCTTCCTGTCTCAAGTATAATCTGCTAATGATCCCATCTCCCTGTGGGGTTTCTCCCCTGTACTCGGTTGGAAATCAGACAGGGAAGGTGAAGTAGGAGGCCCTCAGA
>NW_010237049.1:0-5419 GCF_000690775.1 Eurypyga helias
GCGGGCCTCGCAGCTCATTCTCGGGTCTCGGGTAAAGCAAGAAGGTGTTAAAAAAGCCCAGGGATAGTCAGCCATAGAAATTCTCAAGCCTCATTGCTTATACATGGAGTATTCAAATTCCCTCATGTGCTGGTTTTGGCTGGGATAGAGTTAATTTTCTTCAGAGTAGCTGGTATGGAGCTGTGTTTCGGATTTATGCTGAAAACAGTGTTGCTAACACAGGGATGTTTTAGTTATTGCTGAGCAGTGCTTACACAGAGTCAAGGTCTTTTCTGCTCCTCACACCACCCCACCAGTGAGAAGGCTGAGGGTGCACAAGAGGTTGAAAGGGGACGCAGCAGGGACAGCTGACCTCAACTGATCAACGGGATATTCCATACCCTACGACATCATGCTCAGCACATAAAGCTGGGGGAAGAAGGAGGAAGGGGGGAGATGTTTGGAGTGGTGACGTTTGTCTTCCCAAGTAACAGCTACACTTGATGGAGCCCTGGGGATGGCTGAACACCTGCCTGTTGAAGGGAACTGGTGAATCAATTCCTTGTTTTGCTTTGCTTGTATGTGTAGCTTTTGCTTTACCTGATAAACTGTCTTTATCTCAATCCATGAGTTTTCTGACTTTTACCCTTCCGATTCTCTTCCCCATCCCATCAGGGAAAGTGAGTGAGTGACTGTGTGGGGTCCAGTTGCCAGCTTGAGTTAAACCACAACATCTGACTTTAATAGATGGGAGTATTAATGTTTGCCAGGGACTTAATGCACCACAAAGGCATGAATCAAAATTAAAATAAAAAAAAAAAGAAAAATTTTAAACCCAAACCTGGGTAAATAGAGTTTACTCTCTTCTAATTTGGGGCAATCTGTAGTTTAACAGCTTTACTCCAGCTCATATGAGAGTTTAAAACACTACTACTACGGTGGAGAGATGGTTAACCTTTACCCCAAAACTACCACATGACATAAAAATTGGGCCCAAAGGGCCACAACTTGTGTATATTGGCAAGGAGTAGCACTGTAAAAGAGGGTGGAATTTTCCTGTTAGACAGGGAGGCAGGAGAAACCACACCACACTGCAGAAAAGCTCCCATTAACAGCTCAAAAATATTTCTCTACTTTCTCACCAAGCTGCTTGAAGACTCAAGCCCCTGCTGTAAATCATCCCCTTTGAGTCAATTCCCCCCACGTAGAAGCCTTCCCCACCAAAGTCACAGCTTGTCACATCAGCAAGATCATTGAAAGGAGAGCTGCAGACCCACCTCCCAAGCTTTGCTGTGGTCTCTTTTCCCATTAACAGCTCAAAAATATTTCTCTACTTTCTCACCAAGCTGCTTGAAGACTCAAGCCCCTGCTGTAAATCATCCCCTTTGAGTCAATTCCCCCCACGTAGAAGCCTTCCCCACCAAAGTCACAGCTTGTCACATCAGCAAGATCATTGAAAGGAGAGCTGCAGACCCACCTCCCAAGCTTTGCTGTGGTCTCTTTCACTCTGTCCCAGAAGATCGACATGGGCATGGCCAGCTCAGTGGATGAACAACGTCCCAGTGTCTGCTCCATCCTGACAGTTCCTGCAGCCTTCAGTGTTTCAAGCGCTTATGAATTTGGATGTACAGAAGTAGCAGGGACAACATCATGGCTTGCAAAGATTAAGAAAGAACAGTGTACAATATTAGCTGAAAAATAACGAGCATGGAGGCACTGTGTGATAAGGTATGCAAGCCATTATCTCTATAATAAGAATATATGTTTATTTATTCATTTAGCATTTCTAAACACCAGGAAGATCAAGGAAAAAAACCCCAACCAAAACACACTATAAAAAGACAGATGACATCAGAACAACCCAATTTCCTTCTACACCAGGGTGAAGAGCACTTGAGAAGAGGCAGGAAAGCACCCAGGTGTGACGAGTCTCCATTGAAAGCCTCACTGACTTCAAGACTCACATGTTGCTTCAGGTACGTGTCAGAGGCCTTGCTCACTTCACAGATAAATTAGCTCTGCCACCCAGCCAAGGCAAGAAATTGGGGCAACTGGTATCACCCCCACAGTCCCGGTGATACTTTTTGAAAGCCTGTTTAAAGATGATCTGCATTGCAAGTTCACCTATACGTATATCTCATATGGTATACAATGTCTCTTATATGTCAAGAAATATATTTTTGTGCTATTTTACCTACGCTTTGCATGTGTAATCATTACAAAGAAGTTTGAGGAGCTAAACATTGTGCTATTCGCACGTACCACAAACAAATACCACAGTATTTTCCCTCAAGGAAAGCACAGCAGCAGTACTTCTAAAGGCGTATGTAGCATTCTCCTCTGCTCCACCCGCATTTTGGCCAAAGTATTGTGCACACCAGCCTCCTCTTCATCAGCAGCCTTCCAGCTCATATGAATTTATAAACCACACATCTCTCTGCTACGGAACTTACTATTAGTGCTCTGTTCTCCAGTGTGGCAGGAGCAGGCTGAATCTCATAAGCTCCAAAGAGAGGTCTGAGTGCTGCAGATCCTCAGGATCTTGTAGTCCTGCCTTAGCTCGATGGGCCCAGCATGGTGAATTCATACACTGAGAGCAGTTTATGAGTTCCCCATCAGCATTTGGCACTCCCAGCATGCACAAGGCGTGCTGTGGCATGACAGTAGCTGGGTCAACTTTACCTCTTTTCAGCGTGATGGGGAGTGTACAGTTGGGCAATGGTATCAAATGTTACTAGTTGATTAAAAAAAATTAAGAACATAGAAATAGAGGGATTATGGGAGACAAAAGCTCATGCAACACACGCAAAGTTGGAAAAGGTCTGCAGAGAACTTCACATCTTTTGAATAACATTTAAGGTGCCTACTTGTCCTTGCCTGAAAAGCAAGCGTGCAGAAAGATACCCCATCAAACAATGGTGCACCACAAAAATGCACACAGGCCAGCTGTGTTCCGCAACGTCAGTCCAAAAGGAAAAATGGTCTTTGATCAGCACCAGGGAATCCTGCCCAGGCCAGTGGCTAGCTTCCTGATGCACCACACAAGCCACATTGGTGTTAAACAATATGACAGAGCAGTGTGGGTCTCCAAGGGGCTGGTATGTACCTGTCCTCTGCTTAATGACGTGTCTGTTTGGGCATGATTAGAGATTACTCTGAGAGGCCTGTACATCACACTTGGTCACGTTGCAAATCCTGCTTTTTTCAGCGAGAGGTCTCATGAGGCTTGACTTGTTGACAGTTACGCAAAATTTATCTCCCTTGCTGGATTTGGCACCCTGCAGTTTACGTTGCAGAAATGAGCTTTTTGTGACTCATCTGTGTCTCTGAGCTCTTTATCGATATTTCCTGGGAGACCTCAAAAGCTGGAGTCACTGTATGACTCCTGACACCTTTGTGTAGCTGTAACAGCTACACAAACACCGTAAGCTCCTGCTAGAGTCCTTTTAAGCATCGTCTGTTAGCGAGACCAAACTCACTTCTTCATCATGCATCTGGATAGCCCACGATTTATTGCATAGGTATACAGTAACCAGCAAGACTCACGGCTGAGCAGGCACGTCAGCACCTCTCTGGTCCTCTGCTCCTAGCTCTGACCAACAGCTAACACATTTCCAAAATCCCTCCCTCACCTGTTTCTGAAATCTTTCTGCTAAGGCCCTCACAGCCACATCTGACCAGGCTAAATACCTGCCACTCTGGCAAGATCCGCATGAACAACAATTTCTGGACTTACCTCTTGGTTCTCAACCAACGTTTCAGCATTTTCTGGGCTTCACTGAATACTATGCACCAGCACTCACCCGTTTCTTTACGCCTAATGATAGCACACGGCTTTAACCTTTCATGCTTTTATAATTTTACCTTTGGTTAATTCTTCCCAGCTTACCTGGACTACTTCCACATAATTCCAGAGACCTCATCTCAGCCAACAAGGCATTTTTAAGATGATCACAGGCAGTCTTTTGACTGACTACAATAATTTGCACATATTAGGCCAGAAAATACCCTACACAGTATAGGTTATCATCCACAAAATCTACAGAACCCGGTACCCAAGCAGTTTTCAGTGTCCAGTTCCCTTAACTGCATCCTCACTGTAACTCCAGCACAAGGGTTGTGCCAACACAAGCAATTAAAACCTGAATGTACCCCTTATCACCATCACTGCTTTTTGAAAAGTCATAGTCCTTAAGAATTCCTCATTTATATGAATCATGTCAAAAAGCATTAGCCAGAGTGGTTAGTGATCTTTAAATGCCTTTACAGCTGTGTGGCATACAGAAAAATACACAAGAACTGGACCAGAAAAACCCCAAGCCATCAGTATCAAATATGTAATACCAAAAACCACAGGTGCACAAATACAATAGCTTTTCAATTTCCTTTCTATGTCCACCTCAGAAAAGCTACATACATGGAAGAACAGGCACATCACATCACATCCATAGGGCCCATCCAGCCCAGGATGTCTCAGAGTACTCAAAAGCAGATTCTTGGAAAGGGGAGAAAGAGAAGGAAAATGAGTACTCTCCAACATCTTCTCCACATGTTCTTCTGGTTTACATCCCCCTGAGTTTCCAAAGCCAGGGGTTACAACTTTCTCCTTCTCATGGATTTCTTCCACCCAGTTGCTTTAGAACCCATATAAGTTTTCTGCCATCCAGTAGACTGGGGCAGGGAGACAACACACAGAACACTCTACGGCTGACTGTGTAAAAACCCACTTTCTCTACTTGTTTTCAACCTTTTCCCTTCCGGCATCACTTGACTGTTGTAGTTCTTGGTCTGAAAGAGCAAGCAGCTCTTTCCTGTTCACCGCCTCCACTCCAGTCGAAAGTTTATCTACCATATCTACTTCTCAGCTGTTTCTCTCCCAGGCTATCAAATGCAGTAAGATTATTGTTAAGGAAGATTATTTATTTTAAAAGGTTACTATTAATGAAATTTGCCTAACTCAAAATGAAGCAGGCTGGGTTTTATGCACTAGATCTTTGGAACAATTCAGAGGATGTTCAATAGAGCAGATCCTCAGGTGGGACACAGTGGACAAGCTAACCTCAAGGGAAGGTCCCCGTACTACAAGCCTTACCCTGAAGTTAGAACAAGCCTTTTCACCCCATAATGATGGAAGCTGCTACTGTCTGTCCTGGAGGAAAACACCCTTTTTTTTTTTTTTTTCTTTTTCCTGACAGATCCTTGCTGTTCTGTTACTTTTTGTTTCCTCAGAAGGAAAAAGAGCCTCTTCCCATACTAAAGAAATGAGTAATTGCACTTGGCAACTTAAACACAGCTACAGACTTACACGTAGGTTTCTACCAGCTTACTAAGAGACAAAAAAAAAAAAAGTCCCGCGACAGACTTCAGCCAACCTCTCCACAAACCCGGTTCCTGTTCCCAAACCACACGTGAGGTTGGTGTAACTGTCGCTCCCCCAGAG
>NW_010237050.1:0-341 GCF_000690775.1 Eurypyga helias
GAGTTGGGAGAAGCAGCAGCTTCCAGCCCATTTCCCCAGGAACCAGGGGCAAAGGAGCTGTCTCCGGGAGAGCGGCTTTGGCCCCACCGGCCCCCACCCCCCCTCTTTTCCCTACCTAAATATGACGGCGAGTCGATCCAGGGGCACGGTGGGATCTGAGGAAAGGCCGTTGCTCGGCTCCTGGGACAGCAGCTAGAAAAGAAGGGAAAACCATGGGATTTCGGGAGTGCTGGCAGGTGCATTCCCAGCAATGGCTGAGCAAACCCCTCCCGTGCAGCTACGGGTCGTCCGGAAAGGATCGAGGATGTGCACAGAAACATGGAATCATGGAATGGTTTGGG
>NW_010237051.1:0-224 GCF_000690775.1 Eurypyga helias
GGCCCCCGGGGCTCAGTGCTCCCCTGCTCCCTCCCGCAGGGATGCTGCATGGATGGAGGACCTTGAGTTTCTCGGCCTCTTAGAGCAGCGCGGCTCCTGCGATGCCGTCCAGTGCCTGTGCCCAGCGGGACGGGAGCAGGATGATGATGATGGGTGAGTGTCCGTGAGCCCTGTTCCCACGGCCCCAGCCAGGAGACGATGCCTTCGTCTCCTCCCTTGGGCAG
>NW_010237052.1:0-12206 GCF_000690775.1 Eurypyga helias
GTGAATCTGTGAATCTCTGAATCTGGATGCCCACAAAACCTGCTCTGTAGGATCAGCTTTCTTTTCTGTTTCATTGCTAACAACAGTCAGTATAATGTCAGCCCAACTGAGTAAAAAGATGCTTCTATAAGAGATGGAAGGACCCTAGAGCAGCATTTTTACCACAGTTGAAGTATTAGAGTTCTGAAAAACTCCGAGATCCAGATCCTACAGGAATTTAAGTTTCCCTCAAAATTGTCTGATAGTCCGACTCATGAGTTTTTGAATAATCAGGCTCAATGAAATTTCATTTTTTAAATAAATGCATTTTCACTGAAAAAACTCTGGTCTGCTCTGTCTTGTTATTCTTATCTCTGCAATTTCATTCAAAGCAGAAAAACAGAGTGCATTCTCCTATGCAGAAATCTTAGGCTAGAAGTAAGGGATGTCTGTTGCTGTTGTTGTTTTTATTTTTCCTCATTTTTATTGGTAAACTATCAAGCAGGATTTTCCCCCCTTCTGGTTTTAAACAGCTTAAACTGATTGTATTAAAAAAAAAATGCAGAGGCCTATATCTTTTATAGGAAGAAAGTCATTAAATTTTGTAAATGTTAGAAAAAAAGAAACTGTGAATGATATTCTGGAAAGTGACGGCATCGTAAAATATGCACAATCTGGTCAAGTTCCAATTAAAAAAAATGTGTGAGCATAAACAACCTTTAAAATACCAATGTAAAATTTACGAGTGCAGAGTGGATTTGGAAGTTGTAGCCACGCCCAAACACATTTTCTGTTCTCATAAACCTGGTTTCTAATTCTGCATACATTTTACATTTGCTGACATTTTCATAATAAAAAAAAAACAACTTTCTGCAGTTGATGTGAAGAAGCATCAAGAGCTGCACAGCACAGAAAAGGGATTCTTACGTGGTGGAAGAACATTTTGGTGACACTTCCATCTTGATCTGGGAAATATTTTCTTTCATTTCTGTTACTTGTTAATGTTACATCTTCCACCTGCTTGGTGTAAATCAGTTATATAGGATGGAGAGTTAGTAAGTGTTTAATTATTCATGTTAACATACCTTAAAAAAGGAAGCTAGGGAAGTTATCTACTAGACCCAAGGCTTTCTATCAACACATCTTCCTTGATTAGCTTCTCACTTGTGAGGATTTTTTGAGGAAAAGGATGGGTAAACCTTTAGGAGTTGGTGGGTTTGTTTTTCAGTCCTCTTAGGTGTCATGAAAGTTCACAATCACTTTAACTCAAACCGTCAAATTAATGTCTGTCACTGCTAAATTTAACTGTACTTTGAACACATTTTTATTCTTAAAATCTTTGTCCAACTTCTGTATAGTCCTGAAGTTCCCTAAAGCACACTGATTTCTAAGTTATGTACACTCAGATTTCTCCGGCACCTGAAGTTTTAATTCTGGGTGTCTGTGTGTGGTCAAGCATTAACAATATTTCAATTGTCCTTCATCAGCATGTTCCTGCAGTACTAAACTATTCCAGAAGGTGTTTCCTATCCTAAGATGGGAGACATACAGGGCTATCAAAAACT
The DNA here is from genome assembly GCF_000690775.1 of Eurypyga helias. Classification (NCBI taxonomy): domain Eukaryota; kingdom Metazoa; phylum Chordata; class Aves; order Eurypygiformes; family Eurypygidae; genus Eurypyga; species Eurypyga helias. The sequence continues at coordinate 1,545 of NW_010237052.1, forward strand.
TTAGCTAGCCAAAAGTAATCCACCACTTAGATTCATTCAGCTGAACATGGGAAGACCAAAGCTGTTCTGTGTAATATGGAAAAATCAGTCATTTAGCCAGAGTGAGGGAGTATAAATATGAAAATTATGACAATGTGTCTCCCAATGGTTAGAGCACTCTTCTGAGAGGGCAAAATCCCTGAGCCCTGAACTAAAGAAACATTTGAATTTTACATGAAGCAGTCACTGGAAAAAATCTGTTACTCACTGAAGTGCAGTCTTGAATTCATGACCTTCCTTCCCAAATGAGTGCTCTAACTACTAGGTAGTCTTCTCTCTTATATTTTTACTGTAATGAACTATTAAAAAATGTTAGTAAAACTGTACTTCTTCACATGAAATTCTGATTCTACTCATCTTTCTCCTGAGAGCTGCGTTTCAATATTTTTGCCTATTTCTTTCCAAGTCTGTGGAAGTACAGTAACAGCTGGGCTGGTTTTACCTCTTTGCAGTTAACTGAAAGACGAAGTTCATGCACTGAGTTAAGGCAGTTCTGCAGTCTCTCATTTCCTACTGAAGGGAAGGGTCTTGCTCATAGTGTAAATGGGAGGATGATTCCTCCCCTGTCCATGCCTTTGCCTCCTCATTGGATTATACAAGTCCCAGCAATACTTGGGAGACGTTTCCACCAGGAAAAAAAAACAACAACAACAACCAAAAAAACCCAAACCAAACCAAACCAAAAAAACCCACAAAACCACCCCCACAACAAAACCAAACCCACCCCTAACAAAAAAAAAAAAAACCACAAAAGAACCCACAAAAAGCCCCAAACAAACCACCAGACAACCCAAACCACCAAAAACTATTCTGCAAATACGTTTACCTTGGATGTCTGTTTTCTCCTGTCTCCAATTAAATACATGATGGTGAAGAATGAACTCATGTAAGAATGCTTTATTTACATAGATATAAACAGTAAGCCAATATGGAAAGTGTTTTTCATAAAGCATGTTTTTTCCCTGTAACTTTTAACTTGATTGAAGTTCATTTAACAAGTTTCCTTGGTTTCTTGATTTAAAAGCAACACTAAAAAAAAACCAAAACCAACATTTTAGAATATGATGAATATCCAATTAAGCAGTTGTTGGAAGTAGTAAATAAGAATCTGGTCAGAATTTCAATTGATACATAAATGATGGTAATCAGAACTTTATTTGGAGCATAAATGGTCATTGATTTCTTTCCATAATGTCTCAATTCCTCACATCTGAGGAAAATTAAGCCAAAATACATTGATTTGTTAATGCAACTCATGTTTATGAACTCTTTTGGCTGACCTATATTTTTATATTTTTGTCAATCAGTTATTAATTAGAAAAATTAATTGGACTCTTCACTTGCCAAATTAAGTTAGTATCTTTGCTATCCATAGTGGATAAAAAAGACAAAGAAAAAGAAAGAGGTATTGACTGCTGAACAGAAGCTGTTCTTCAAAAGATGCAAGGTTGTATCTTTCCTGCTAGATATGCCCCACCTTCAGCCCCAAATCCTTTTTTTTTTTGGTTCCTATTTATCTCCTTACATAATATATAATTTTATCTTTCTATCCACCTCCTTGTTAGAGTGATAAAAATATCAGAGAATACTCCTAACCAGGAGATCTGTGTTTATAACTAAATAAATGAAGATTCCAAAAAGAACCTGCTAGGAAACACTACAGCTCTCAGTGGTGCATTGTTTTGCTGCCTCTTCATTTGATGAGAGAAATCACATTTTGAAGAATACTTTCCACGCAAGATATTTTTCTTCCTATCCTCTTCATTCGCACCACCTGCTTCAGGAAATATATATTTTCCACACACTGCTCAAATGAACTAATCTATTTTCACTATGTGTCCTTTTTGGAAAAATATCTACAGTATTTTCTTTCATAAAAACAAATTCTGTTCTTTTGGTATTTCTCCCCTTCCTTTTTCTTTTTTAGTAATAAAAAAATATGATCCCTTATTTCCTCCTCAGGAGAAAAAAAAAAAAAAAGGCAAGAAAAAGAGCAAGGAAAGAGTAAATAAAAAAGAAACCATATTGAAGACCAGAAAAATAAAAAAAAATTAGGTCTGGAACCCCAGTTATCATAAAATGGTATAGCTTCATTAAAAATCTCTCCGTGAATATTTGATTATTTAGTGTCTTCTGCAATGACATTTCTTCAGATAGCATGCTGCATGAAGGAAAAACTGCCATTTTTTTAATGATTTGGACTGAAACTGCCAGCACTGTGTCATTTAGGAAAGATGAATTACTCCATTCAGCTTCTACTCAAGGTTCTTCAGTAGAGCTAAGTCCATGGGAGACCCAGTTTCCCAAACAAAACTACATTTCTTACAAATGTAGAAGCTATTTTGTAACAAGATTTCTACTATAACTTCTCTATCAGCATATGCACTTATCTATCTATCTTTCCAAGCATTCATTGGTTAGTTTTCTGGAAAAGAACATCCAGGTGAAGAATCTGTTTGGAACATTCAAGGCAGATTTTAGTCTGGGTTGGTTTTTTGTTTTGTTTTGTTTTGTGTTGTTTTGTTTATTATTTTTTATTTTAATCCCTCTTCTTTTCCCTGGGTTCAATATATCTTTTGTTCTCCTTTCTTTTGATTCTTGGTCTTAAGAAACAGAAGGTCACCTTAATTCTGTGACAGTTCTTTGATTTTCATCTCTCTTATACAATTCATGAGTTATATCTGAATTTCTAAACCCAAATTTATTAAAGTGAGGGTTTCCTTGCTGGGATGGGTTTTTTGGGGTTGTGGGTTTTTCTCTTCTTTTTTTTTTTTTTTTAGTTGTTTGTTTGTGGGTTACTTTGGGTTTTTGTTTGGAAAGATTTTTTTTGCTTTTTTTTTTTTTTTTTAATTTAGATATACTTTATTTGAAAAAGGAAACCAAGCCTGTGCATTCTAGATCTCTGGTCCTGTTCTGTATAGTTCTCTCAAGGTACAAAGAGATACACTCCAACATTCCTGTTACTGTGCTCTGTTTGACTCATTATCTTTTTATGAATGTTTCAAAAACCCCCAAACCCATGATAGGGATTAAAAGACCTCTGTGTAATGTTCTGAGTGGATTTATTTGTTTCTTAGTAATCCATAGATATTTTATATTTATTTTCAAAAGCTGACCCCTGATATACTCTGCATCAATATGCAGAAGACACCAAAAGTGGAATTAATAGTGGTCTGAAAATATGTTTCTGAAGGACAAAAAGGCGTAAGCTTTTCATCAGTCAAGGAGAAATTGCATGCCATAATTACACTAAGTACATCATCTGACATTAAAATGTCACATATATTAGTAGAGAACCCAGAGAGGGAACTTCCATTAAGTGCTGGACTCATGATTTTGTCTTTCAAGGACTAAATTGACATATACTTGGGATTGTCATGCACCATTTCTTTAGTCTCCAGATTTCTACTGGTATCAGAATTTGATATTGCCCAGTTTAAGAAGCAAAGCCTAAGATTCCATCTTATTAAAATAAATTTTGCTATTTAAGCATTCTTCATTTAAGTCCTTAATTTTCTTCCAGTTTTCATTTGTTTTCTTTGTCTTCAGGTAAGCAACAGAGGGAAGATACAGATTGTAAGTGCTGCTTAATTTTCTTTGTACATAGGTGTGTCCTCATAAGATGTTTCTTTTAAAATAGCATCCGGGGAGAGCAGCAATAGCTTAGAAGGTGTAAAAACCCAAAGGTGTAGCTATCTGTAGGGAATGCCCAATCATTACAAGAGTGAACCTGTGATTTTGTACATTTCAGTTAAGTCTCTCTTTGAAAAAGCACTGCCAGTCATTAATGTCTGAGCTGGATTGAGCATAATACCTTGCAGACACGTTTTCAGACAGCATCTGTCTTCCCCTGCAGGATGCCAGTGAAGCAGGTAGAGAGTTTCACTTCTGAAGCAAAAGGAGCATCTCAGTATTTGTACTATTGCCTACAGAAAGACTGGTCTTCTGATGCTAGAATTTACCCCAAAAAATGGGTAGGATTTTATCCAGTCCTGAGTTCAATACTATTACTCATGAATATTAGTCATTACTAACATATGAGCATTTTCCATAGAACAACACTAGGAATAAAGATTCTATGGGAATTTAAGGTTGTTAATGTTTCTCTTATTTGGTCACTAGTATTGTGCATCCCAAATTTTTTCAGAGATTGGAGTTAGTCTATGTTATAGCTAGAAACGGGTATCCATGTTTACAATACCACACTGCTTGTTACTGGGTTTAATTTTTCTTTTTTTACACCCGAACCCCCCACCCCCCCGACAGAAGAACACAGTTTCGTATGTTACAAGTCTGAAGGCTGCATTCAGAACCACTTAGTTGTATCTGGAGGGTCAAATGCTGTCTTTCAGTGTTGATGTGTTAAACATGCTGAAAATAAAAGGCACAACACTCGGCATGTGATACCTTCCAAAAATCCAGAGAGACAAATGGGTCACTGAGGGCTAGGGCAGCATTCTCAATATACTTTATAAAGTTCACCTATGGACATCTTCCCTCTTTAACACAGATAGAAATGAAAGCACACTAAAATCTGTGAGAGGCTTTCCTCTGCCTTCAGAGCTCTTGGGATGCTTGAGGACATGTCTTTAACTATTATTAATGATGCAAATAGGCCTAATATCACTTCCCCACATGAATCATTAAATAGTCTGGGCAAGAGCAAGGATAGCTAATAGGACAAGAAGTGTTTTCTTTCATATAAGAAAAATGGGGATGTCTGTCATGGATTACATGAGTCTCTAATGACAAGAAATATCAGAAGCACACACTAAGGATTATATATTACTAGGAAAGAGTAAGCCATAGATAAAGCATACTTCTTGCACTTCCATACACTAATCCTTTCCACCCCACACCCTACTTCAAACACGACCTTCTTTGTTCCAAAATTGGATGTCAAAAAAGAAAATGGGAAGTACCTCTGAATCATTACTAAGGAGAGGAGCTCATGAACACAACTCAGCTGAACAGTAAGCAGTAGCATGGGTTATTACACTCATGACCCAGACAAAAGCTGGAAGGAACACCAGATTTCATGCTGATACTGACCACGTCAGAAGTTTGGCAATGAAGATGCAGCTCTTCAGGAACACCAATGTTGGGACTGTCTTAGATCAAGCTCAACAAAGCAGATGAAGAATTGTGTCTGACTGCTGTATTTGATTGTGAAAAAGGCATGGATGGCTGTAAAAAAATGGTTAACATTCAAGGTGAAAAAGGAGGAAAAGCTTCCAATAATAATTTTAGAACTGGTATCCTAGAAGGAACAAAATGTAGATAATCTCCAGAAGCGGATTTTAATTTTATGTTATATGTATGAGATACTATTATCTGCTTTGTATTTTCTCAGTAAGGGTGTAAATACTTATGTTGCATTAAAAAAGAAAAACACAAACAACCACCAAAACCAAAACAAACAAAAAACCCCACCACAACAACAAAAACACCAAAAAAAACACAAACAAAACCACCCTACAATCAAAAAAACCCCAAACCCAAGTTCAGCATGTCTAATATTTAAACTCTTACTGAATGTGAAAGTTACCGTTTGTGGAAATTAAGAGTGACAAAAACACAATTAGGATCATAAAAACATTGTGCTCTAAAAAATCTGGGATTCTCTGTATGTTTTCTGCAAAAATAAAGTCAGTGAACTCTCCCACAAAAGATATTTGACATTTTTGGCAGAGGTTTAGGCAATGCATATCCTCTTTTATGCAATGTGAGTCATACCATACTCGAATGTGACATGATTCAATCCCTACTTGAATGGACCATCATCTCCTGCAAAATTTTCAGTTGTGATTAGCTGTTCTCCATTTCTTTGAGTGAAATAGAAAGCTTATTTTAGGCAAGTTTGGGAGTAAAAGAGAAAATACAAATGCAGGTGCATTAATCTGCTGTGGATAACTTATGTATGTCAGGGTCCATATTTTAAGTAAATGTTCACTGCATCATTAAACTTGGGCATTTACAGTATGCATCAAAAATAGAAGCTTTGTTCAGTCAGAGAAGGTGAAGATTTGTAAAGCAGGGTGTAAAATGGCACAATTCCATTGATTTTCATGAAGATACAGCAATTTACATCAGCTGGGAATATGGCCCACAATCTCCTCAACAAAAAATAAAGTCAAACTGTGAATATGGAAAAGCAGGAATCTGCCTAACTTCTTTTGACTTTGAGAAGGTTACAGACAAGGTTGACAGTGTCAATGCATGCAGCATGATTTATCTGGAGTTTCAGAAAGCCCTCAATAAAGTTCCACATGACAGGCATCTGTTTAAGTTAAAAGCTACAGGGATCCAGGATAAGACATTGAAGTGAATAAAGAAATAGTTAAAAAACAGAACACAAAGGCTACCTGCATGATGAGCTAGACTGCTTCCCCGACAAGGTTGATAACAGCAATGTTTTTGACATAATTGTGTTAGTTTTTGTAGTTGCAGGAGACATCTGAAAATGTTTATTGCAAAAGGATAAAGAAGTGTGTGTGTGGGGGGTGCAGGTGGGGTAGAGGGGGTGGGGAATAAAAGGAATAAGAGAGAAAAGTTGCTAAATAACCTGAGCAATATTAGTTTCCATTTAAACTGACCGTAGACTTGCTATTGTTTTACAGATTGCTGCAACATATGATCAAGACAGGCGGTAGAAAATAAACACTTTCAATGAAGCAGGAAACCAGTTCTCCAGCAGCTGAGTGGAATGCAGCTGCCTAAATGTAGCCAAGCTACAATCAGCCCTGAGTTGAGAGCTTGTTATAGTGGAGGGAGGGGGATACAATCAGGCTGGATCAGTTGGGAGAGCAGACTCCCCTTTGATCTTCTTTCAGCTTTCATGCATGTATAAAAAATGCAAATAAAATAGACCCACCATTTTCTGTAAATTAAAAGAATTTTCCCCCTCAAATTACTGAGCCATATTTTAGCATGTGCTTTCAAACAAATTAAAACAGCTTGAAAAAAGGGGACTTAAATATATCGAATGCATAAAAGTGGGAGTTCTGCATAATCAGCTTCCAAGAGTTCTTAAATCTCTGTATATAAACTGTTTAAAAGTAAATTAAAATTATTCCTTAATGAAATACAAATCTGAAGTCACTTGAATAACTAATCGTTTTATGACCCATGCAGTGAATTTTTAATGCCTGCCTCTACCTGATTATTTTAGATATGTCTGTGTTGTAAATTAAAAGCTACATAAATCATTAATGTGTTGCTACAGATCAGTGAGCTGACTACGCTGTATCTGATTCCTCAGGACATACAGTGTCTGATTCTCCTCACTCCTATTTTTTGGAGTCTAGATTTATTCCACATTTCTTCTTGGTAAAAACCTTATTGAAGAATTCAAATGGGCTTTGTATAGGATTTACAGCACTAAGGTTACCTACACCTTATAGACCTGTAGTTTGCAAAAAATTTACCACAGGTAAAGAGGTTAGTATTTCTACAACAATTACTGTGTACTTTCAGAAAGCACTTTATTCACAGTACGCAAATTGCTTTGCAACCATTAATTAAGTCTTACAGTTCACAAAACCCCTTTGAGATAAGTAACTATTAGGATTTCTATCTACAGCCTGGTAAACAAGGACAGAGCCATTGACCACTTGAAATAGGAATAGATTTGGGAATAGGAGTGAGGTGTCGTGACTTTCAGTTGCCTACTTTAATGGCTAGGAAAAAAAACCTCCCATAAGAATAAAAAGCACATTTTAAAAGTACAAGCTGAGTCCCTCAAGTGAAGGAGAAAAAGAGATCTGTAAAATATTTAAAACTCATGGACTATTGAAGCTGGCACATATTTGTATGGGGGAATTTGCTGAAAGGAGAAAAACAAGCCCAGTGGAATAGCATTTTACCTTTACCTGGACCAGTAACAGGGATTTGCCCTGTCTTACCAGGTCCCATGATTCTCTTGCATTAATAAGCAATCAGATCGGTCCACTGCTGCTGCAGTGGAAGTTCTGCTGCTGTTGTTTAACTGCTGCCAATATTGGTTGCCTTGAAGTCTAAAAGTATAGCTTCTGAATCATGTTTACTTGGGTTCTTTTCTCTGATCTTTCCTTCCAACATACATAAATGAACTTTTTATCTTGTCCAAAGTACCCCATTTGTGGAGTACAGTTAAACAGCCAGAGTTTAACTGAAAATCTGATGTTGGTATTCAGATGTATTTTTGCTTTTTATCAGTGTGTGCCTCTAGGCCAATTTAAAGTCCAGTATAACGAATACTTGTGATGGAATAGGGTGCCTTATTGAACAATCTCATTGACATGTAGGAGAGCATTTTTGTGTGATCTTACTGACAGATAAAGTTTTTACAAGACCAAATCCTTTGCCATTGAAATACATTCTAGTTTTACTACAAAATAAATGAAAATAAGTAATTTTACACCATGTGAAGATATGGCTTGTGAATATTAAAAGATTCAGTCATACAGAAAAGCTCACTCATGTCACCTTTTGACCTTTTCCGTACTCATAATTTAAAAATGAGGGGAGTATTTGTAGCAGAGAAGATACTGTAGATATTTTAGAATGGATGAAAAGATGAAAACTGCCATCAGGTCAAAATATATTTACTTTCATTTAGACCTGTATGAATTCAGAACAACTTCACTGGAGTCAACAGTGTTACCTTGGATTTTAAGTTATTGAGACTGGAATCTGTTCCACTATATTATCAATATGGAAACATGCAATTACCTCTCTAAAAGATAACAAAGAACCTGTCAGTCTCTTTATCCTTGTTTGATCTGGATTGCTGTTGTGCTGGGTTTTTTGCAGCATCTGATGTATGTTAATTTACAGAGTATCTTTGTGAGTTGTGTTGATAAGGACTCATTTATTTTTGTTTGGTTCTTTTTAAACTGACAAAGGGGAAAAAAGCCTCTTTAACCCATTTTACACATGTATCGCACACTGTGTTAATGGTAGTATTGAAATAAAAAGCAAGCCATGAAGACTTGGAGACAGAAGAAAAGTTTTTCATGTGTTTGAAGTATACTGTTGATGCCTTTTTTTTTTTTTTCAAAGTCTTATCAGTGGTGACCCAACATTTTAGGTTCATATGATGAAATCTGTATGTATCAAGTAATTATGATGAAGTCCATAATACAAGTGCCTACTGATCTCCATGGGAGAAGGATTTCACTACTACTAAAACAAGAAAGGATAATTACATGGTCTGCTTTCACCTCCTGGGTAGAGTTAACTGTAGATTTTTACCCAGTGATCCTTGCAACGGGGAAAGTGTGTTCAGCTTGGATTTATAAGTGAGCACACTCAAGCTGAGCAATACATGGTGCAACCAAAGCTTGCCTCAGCAAGAGGTCTTAACAAGAACAGTATTAATTGTTCTGGCAGTCAATGGCTAGTGAAGCTCATTTATTCAGTAAATACCATTTAAAAAAAAATTATCTGTACTTCAGAATTTAAATAAACAGACAAAGGTTATTTTAGTCTTATTATAAGTTGTCCTAAAACTAATATTCTGAACACATATGTTGTCAAAATAGCTCTCAAAGCTATACTTTATTTTTCCTGTCATTTTTCATTAGCTTGGGGTTTTGGTTTTTTTTTTTTTTTTTAATTACTATTAGTATTGTCATTATGCATTCTTCTGGACCAGAACATCTCAGTCTCTCTTACATTTCACCTCAAGGCCCAAGCCTTGTTTGTTTGGTTTTCTGGTGGTTTTGTTTTGTTTTGTTGTTTTCTTTGGTTTTGGTTTTTTTTTGGGGAGGGGAGGGTGGTGATAGTGTTGGTTTGGGGGAGGGAGGAGAGTGTTTTTCATTTGGGTTTGGTTTTTTTATTAGTTACCTTCATCATGTTGCGGTTCTTCCTAGTGAACTCTTTCAGATGACAAGTAATTCTTTCCAAGAACAGAGTGGATTGGAGGTAATGACGTTTTGTTTTCCATGGATTTGTGTCTAAGAGTTGACTGACAACAGCAACCAAAAAGCCTGAGTTTTGGTTGAAATTCTTGTTCTGTTTGGGGTACCTAAAATGTATCCCGCCTCTAAATTTTCTGATGAATCTGCAGTTGTTCTTTCTGGGAATAGCAAGAGACCACTTAGTCTGCTTGCTGATTATTTTTATATGACTTAAGCTCTCCTAATCATCTCCTTGCAGTGTATCTTCCCATTGATTATGGAAGGAGTCTATGGTGAGTAGGAACTTGAGTTAATAATTTAAAGTTAGTTGTGGTGTTTTTTTTGGGGAGGGGAGGGTGGTGATAGTGTTGGTTTGGGGGAGGGAGGAGAGTGTTTTTCATTTGGGTTTGGTTTTTTTATTAGTTACCTTCATCATGTTGCGGTTCTTCCTAGTGAACTCTTTCAGATGACAAGTAATTCTTTCCAAGAACAGAGTGGATTGGAGGTAATGACGTTTTGTTTTCCATGGATTTGTGTCTAAGAGTTGACTGACAACAGCAACCAAAAAGCCTGAGTTTTGGTTGAAATTCTTGTTCTGTTTGGGGTACCTAAAATGTATCCCGCCTCTAAATTTTCTGATGAATCTGCAGTTGTTCTTTCTGGGAATAGCAAGAGACCACTTAGTCTGCTTGCTGATTATTTTTATATGACTTAAGCTCTCCTAATCATCTCCTTGCAGTGT
>NW_010237052.1:12263-16996 GCF_000690775.1 Eurypyga helias
GGTGAGTAGGAACTTGAGTTAATAATTTAAAGTTAGGTGGGATGAATCTAGGTCTTAATCTCCCATTAATTTGTTGATGTAAATAATGAAGATAACAGTGTTTATCTGGGTCCCGAATAGGTGTTATTGTGGTAGAAGTTAAGGAACTGAGCCAAAACAGGCCAGACAAAGCTTTTAACTTCTTTTATGGTTCTATCACCTGTATCTCCTGGGAAACAAACTCCAAAACTGAAGTGACTGCTTATTCCCCTAACAGAAATAAGACCTAAAAGAGCAAAAATTTCTCAGAGACTCTTAGGTAACTCCCACAGTCACTCTGTCCTCAGAAATTATATTTTTGGAGGAACATATTTACATTCCTTATGTGCCTTTTCCTTGTTATATATGTGCATTTTTTTTTTTAATATGAAAAGAAAGTTAAGACACATTTTAAATCTTCTCATTAATATCAGTTTCTAATTTATTTCTTCCACAGCTATTTTGCCATGTCTCCAATGAAGCTGCAGTCCAATTGGTCTTATAATATTGGAAATAATGATTTTTTTTTTTAATTTTTTTAAAGAATGTAGATATCTCCAAGTATTTTCCCTCCCACATGCACATATACTGTCTTCTCAAGCACCAAGCTTCTTCATTCAAAGCATTTTGTAGTGCTTGTTTCAACAGTGTAGTGCTAGCAGTACTATTAAAAACAGCATCACACAATGTTCTCTCACACAAGAAGGAGACATAGAAGATCCTACAAAAACAGAGTTGTGAGATTAAACAAAACAACACTGACAAAAATGCACATTTCATGGTACCAACTGAAACCTTGAAAATTTTGATGCTGCTGCTGCAAATGTTGTGAAATTTTGGTAACATTTTATTCACCCCATGTAAGCTAAACTCCTCTGAACAAGTCCAGTATGAATTCTTTCTTCAATTCAAGAATTTTCAAATACTTTTTTATGGTGATTTCAGATATGTCTTCTTCTTAGTAATACAGAAAATGCTTGGTGGTTTAAAGCCTTGATCCTTAAATGACATAAATCATTTTACTTCAGCTACAGAGCTGGCATCCAGTTGACAGTGCTCTTGGAAGCTCCTGGTGAATATTGGTGAAGTCTTTTATCAAACTTCTGGGGATAAGTAGCTGTTGGGGGAAATTTCTAAAAGGTGAATTTAAAACCCTAATTCCCCTTGACTTTTACTGAATGTCAATGATAATTTGAGTCATACATTCATAAATAATTAGATGATGAAATAAAAGAATAGGTGGCTAGTGATGTCTTGGGGGAAAAAAAAAAAGGAGTAAAAAAAGAAAGGAAGGAAGGAAGAAAGCAAGATTAAAAAAAACCCACACAACCAAAACCTACGCAGGCACCAATTCCAAATTTACACTGCTGTTTCTGTGTAACTTAAGCAGTACCAAAGTGTCATAGCAAAAGTCTCTAACAAGAGTAACATCTATTTCTTAGGTTGCTTTAACATTTCTGGACATTTTAGGACATATCTTATGTCTGAGCTCAACGGGAAGGCATAAAAAGAAAACATGTATCTCATCTGAGTACCTTGTTTGTCATGCTTTTTCACACTACAATTAATGTGCAAGGTGGAAGTGGGTGCCCTGGTGACCAAGGATATAGAGAAGGTGGAGTTCCTGAATGCCACCTTTGCCTTGGTCTTTACTGTTAAGATCATCCCTCAGGAGTCCCAGGGCTTGAAAACCATTCAGGAAGTCATGAGAAAGGAAGGTTTTGCCTCAGCTGAAGAGGATTGTGTCAGAGATCAATTAAGCAAAAAGAACATCCACAAATCCATGGGCCCTGATGGGATGCACCCAGAGTGCAGAAGGAGCTGGTGGAGGTCATTGCTAGACCACTCTCCATAATCTTTGAAAAGTCCTGGAGAACAGGAGAGGTGCCTGAGGACTGGAGGAAAGCCAATGTTACTCCAGTCTTCAAAAAAGGCAAGAAGGAGGACTGGGTTAACTATAGGCTGGTCAGCCTCACCTCCATCCCTGGAAAGATGATGGAACAGCTTGTTCTTGGTGCCATCTCAAAGCAAGTTGAGAAAAGGCAGCTTATCACAAGTAGTCAGCATGGATTCAACAAAGGGAAAGTCATGCTCGACCAATCTGGCAGCTTTTACGATGGCATCACTAGATGGATAGACCAGGGGAACAGAGTCAGTGTGGTCTACCTCAATTTCAGCAAAGGTGGCAACAGCCAGTGTGGGGAGTACAATGCAAGAGGAAGTGACCTGTTCCTCAGAATGGCCTTCCTGTGAATCACATGAAGTCTTGATTAGTATTACCTCCAATATATGTATTACTATCCTCTTTTCTTGGTGGGCTGCTAAGGGTGGACTTACCTAAGCACCTGAGTGGGCTGGGTTGGAAGGGAGGGAGACGAAAGCAATACTGTGGTTGGCAGTGCTGGACACAGTGCAGCCTGGTGATGGAAACCCTTGGGGAAGGTGTGTGGTGGCTATGATGGTAAAGCCCTTCTCCTGTGTCTCTTCTTGAAGATAGAATATTGGTCAGATAGAGCAGTCTGATCCAGTAGGATATTTATGTTTTTATTGGTTGTTTACAATAATTAATGTATTCATAATTACATTTCCAAAAAATCTATTTTTTGTATAATTTCACTGTTAAAAATTATTAAAATTCACTTAGAAAAATTTGTATGAAATAGTCAATGAAATTTATTAGAACTTTAAGAAATTTATTTTTTTCTTTTTTTTTTATGAGTTTAATATATCCGTTTCAAGATAGCACATAATGTATGGCATACTCTTTAATTAGTATTAGTGGTTTTAAACAGACTTAACTTTTCGTCATATCGCTCAGAAGGTTTCATGTACAACATTTCTAAAACAAATTTAGTTTCTGTCAAGGTGAGAGAATGTTTATATCATTAAATACAAATGATCTCTCTACAAATGTAAACATTCAGGAGGATAAATTTCAGTTAAATCCTATAAAAATATTACAAAGTATTTCTAATTTTTGTGGTGTTCCTGATGAAATTTAAATTATAATTAATCAGGATTAGTAATGAAGAAACCATGAAAAATTTGAATTCTAAGGGAAATGCAAGTAATAATAGTAATAAGATAAACTGTTGATACAGAGACTGACATTTAAGCAGTAATCCTTAGCACTGAATATTCAACACTGAGATAATTAAATGTAACATCACTTATATAGACTAAATGAAAACCAAGGTGTACAATGACAACACATCATTTTCACAATATTGCAGTTAGATAAATAGAAAGTACAGTAGAGTGTGTTTTGCATTTCTAGTTCTATTTCTTATTTATTTATGTTAGATGTGAGCCTATCCACACTTTTTCAAAGCTCTTCAATTAAAAGAAAACCTTGAATTATTTAGATAAACTGTAAACTAAGCTTTGGTAAGTGTGAGTGTCAATTTTATCTACATAGGCTCTGTAACAATGTGGTGTGTTACAAAGTAGAAGTAAGAACATTTTTGCAAGTAATTTTATTTTTATGGGGGAAATCTTGAGAAACTTATTTTAAAAGAAATATGCCAAGTAACAACTCCCCACACTGATCACTAACATAATTCAGGTAACAGCACACACAAAAAAACCCCAAACAACCCCAAACAACCAAACAAACAACAAACAAACAAATAAACAAGCAAACAAATCTGCAACCCCCTCTAAAAAAAAGTGTCATCATGCTCAGATTTCTGGTACATTCAAACTCTGAACTTTGAAAAAAAAAGAAATATCCAGACATGGGGTTAGGTTTATGTTCTTCAATATTAGATTGCAAACTCCTTAATCACACTTAGAGTCACTTTTTAGTCAAGCAACTACCCTAGAAATCAAAAAATTTCCTGTATGAATAAGTGCTTTCCAGTGCAAATAGCAAATTCAGTTTGGCTCTGCGGTCATTTTTTAGAATTATTACCTCTGCCTGTTACACATGATTCCTCACAATAATTATAAGTTATAGATACAATGGCCCAAATGACTAAAATAGCAAACCTGCATCTTTAAGATTCTACTTAAAATTCAACAACAGTAGTAAAAGTTAAAATTATGAAATACATTTGAGACTAACGTACAAATACCCAGAATTCACCTCATTTCTGTGCTGTGCCTGATACACTTTACATCAATGGCATTTTTCTTACAGCTACATATAGAAATGTTTGTCAGCTCTGAATGGAGACTTTGTTACTTATTTCCTGATCTGTTGAGTCTAAAACATGCTCTTGGGAAGAATAGTAGGAGCTGATTTGATTTGTGTCCCCAAGGGAAGCAGATGGATTGCATATCTTTCATCCTATCACAGAGTGGCTAGAATATATCCTGTTTTTGTAGTGACTCAACTTCAGGCTATGTTTAGTGATGACACCAAGAATGACATGGTGGGAATGATTGACTACTGTAAGTTGGGAAGCATGAATTCTGTCCTGATCTTTAGCTCTTAGAAAGCCTGTCCCATGTGAAAAACTTCTAACTGGTTGGTCAGAAATCAGAACTGTTTTTCTAGGTTCCAGCTCTAGTTTTGAATATAAACCTGTGTGTACATAGAGCTGCTAAGGCATGTTCAGGTATAGTGAGAACGCAATATGCCAGTCAGGTAACTGATTGTTAGTTATTGTTACTATTCAAGGGTTTGTTAGTAGTCAAGGGGTTCTGCATTTAATTTCTGAATAATAATTTCTTCCAAAAAGATAACAACAAATAGTAAGAGGCCGGATACT
>NW_010237053.1:0-10997 GCF_000690775.1 Eurypyga helias
GCGTCAAGGGCTGCTGGCCGCGCTGGCGAGAAGCTGCCAGAGCTTCCCCAGGCCCACAGCCCTGGGGCTGCCCTTACCTTGCGCCCGACAGCAACTGCTACCCTCAGGTTTCCCAGCAGGTTCCCAGGAATCCCTTCTCCCTCCGCTTTCCAAGAGCCTCAAGCGCGGCATCACCCCGCGTCGCAGTCCAGGCCCTCTTCTCTGCTGCACGCCCCCGTGTCCAGCTCTCTTGCTTTCCCTGGCGTCGTCTGCCAGACCGCGACCTGCGCTTCCGTACTGCAGCCTGGAACGCTGCTCTGCATCGCGGGTGAGCCATACGTGTGGAGAAAGGAACGGCTGCTTGGCCTAAAGGGAGAGAAAACAGGAAATAAGCATTACAGCCTGCATCTGCACAGGATTTTGTGCATTTCGACAGTAGGTTGCAGTTATCCCACTTAAGGGAAAAAAACCTATGGATGAAAGTTACTGAGCTGTGCCAGGTTCAGGTAACACGTAGCCCACTCATTAACATGACTACCTGATTAAAAGCTCCAGAGATCTATCCAATAAAAAGGTGGGAGAGGACGGGTGTCATGTGACTGGGCTGGCGAGGCTCCCAGGATGGCCGAGAACAGTTCCCCGTGAAAGGCCATGTTGCTGAGGTGACGCAGCTTTTCCACACGGCCCGGATGTCAGAGCAGCGGGAATGAAATTCCTGGTTACGGCAGGCCCCCACGTTTATTTCTGCGTAAGGTGAACGCTGCGGCGCACCGCAGGCGTCTCAGCAGGCGCGGCCCATTGCTGAATGGTTCACGTTTCAGTATTGCCCAAATTCCATGAAAAAACTGCGACGGAATAGCTGCTCTTTTTGCCAGACCTGTGACAATACGGATTTGGACGAACTTGCCCAGGACTGTCTCTTAAGAGAGGAACTGGTGTCAGGGGCTCCACAGAGAAATTCTCGTTCAACTGCTGATGGTGAACGATCTGTGAAGGAAACTCTGGAGGAGTGAAAAAAAACCCCAAACAACGAACCAACAGCAAGGGGAAAAGCTTTAATTACAAGTTTGCACTGGCAAAACACCATTTGAAAGTATTGTGCCAAGGCTCTTAATATCACAATGTTTTAGCATATTTGATTGATTTTTGTCTGCAAGAACCTCCACTCACAATGGAATAATCAACATCTGGTTCTGCATATGGAGAGGGTTTTTCTGCTGAGGATGCTCCTGCCAGGCACGCTGCGGTTGGAAGTTCCTCTGCAAAGAAACAGGGAGTTACTGGTAAATACTGAGAGAGATTTCCGGTTAGCTGGCATCCCACTAAATCCTTGGAAAAATGAAATAATCCTGTAAAATTGTCTCAGCTGCTGCCTGTAAAGAGAAATGACGGATGAGGTCAGGGTTGATGCGAGCCAGGGTTAGAAACCGTGCTGAAAAGCCTCCAAAGAGGTAAAACATCCAAACAATTATTTCCTGCTGCCTCTTAATTAAAAAAGCCATGAAAATACGGTTGGTGATTTGAATAACGGGGCTGACTGGAGTAAGTGATGTGTGGTGGGTTTTTTAATGGTAGACTGTAATTATTCTATCACAGCATTAATTACGATGTGCTTGTATTTTAAGATACCTTATGATGCCAAAACATCTTAGGATACCAAAAAGGGTTTAGTTACCATTATTAGTATTTTGTGTGTCTCTCAGATGAGAAGAATTTGGTTGGTAAGAGCAAAACCGGTACTGTTTTTTCCAGCTTAAGGCAAAAAGAGGTATTGCATGTGAGACCAAATCAAAGCAGCCACTAAAACTGTGACAACATCTGGATTATTGTCTTTCAAAAAAGACAAACAGAAACTCACTACTGCTGTGATTTTTTCAGTTCCAGGTGATATTATCCAGCTGCAGATGATACTCCATGAATTCCAGTTTACCAAACCAATACACATGATGACAGTAATTCAAGTATTAAACACACAAAAAAAAAAGAAAATCCTGTGACTGATGGGTAGACTGGAACCATGTTTGCGCCCCAGAGTCAGGCATTAAAACACAAACAGCCAACTTCCACAGTTTCTCCATAGAATCACAGAATGGTTTGGGTTGGAAGGGACCTTAAAGATCATCTAGTTCCAACCCCCCTGCCATGGGCAGGGACACCCTCCACTAGACCAGGCTGCTCAAAGCCTCATCCAGCCTGGCCTTGAACACTTCCAGGGATGGGTCATCCACAGCTTCTCTAGGCAACCTGTTCCAGTGCTTCATTTCCCTCTCCGGGAAGAATTTCTTCCTGTATCCAATCTAAATCTCCCTGCTTTCAATTTAAACCCATTACCCCTTGTCCTGTCACTACAGACCCTTGTAAAAAGTCCCCCCAGCTTCCTTGTAGCCCCTTCAGGTACTGGAAGGTGCAATAAGGTCTCCCCGGAGCCTCCTCTTCTCCAGGCTGAACAATGTTTGAAGTTACTTGGTTTTGAAGGAATGAAAATTTCGTGTTTAAATGTGTTTAAACTTCTTGCTCTGCACCTACAAACTCTGCCTGGAAGGCAGAGAAGTTCTTCCCAGTGAATTCCAGAATTTTTTATCCAACTCCTTGACTCCACCATGTCAACTCCATGATAAAACCCACTCGTAGCTGCTCATAGGACGGGTAGCTGGTTCTGCGGTGCTAAAGGCGGTAACCCACATGCCCGCCGTCAGGCAGACAAAAAGCAGAGACGGAAATCCCGCAGCTGTTTCAGTTCACCAACGCCGGTCTGCTAGATGACTGCCATCCAGGGGAAGGCAGTCCAGAAGGGTTCCAGCTGCTTACGCTGACTACGTAGAGTTCACCTGTCAACCCCAGGGTAGGCAGGATTTTAAGATCTCTAGGTCAAGTTTCACCTGAGAAAAACAACTACTTCTACAGAAATCTTACACAAGAAAAATATTTAAATATGAGGGATAAGTCTCGTTCTTCAAGAAAAACAGGTCTTGTTAAATGCACTTTATATAATTTTTGAGATTATAGATCTGGCATATTAGGGGTTACTTCACAGAATTAAGAGATTGTTTTCTGTAAAATGTTTTCCTCAACAGTCTTCTTAAAAAAAAAACCCCAAAATTACACCAAAGTATATACAAAAAAAAAAAAAAAAAAAGAGCAGCTGCCTGATAAACCTGAATGGTATCACGATGGAAAGGGAGTGGAAGCAATTTCTAGCATTTGGGAAGAACCGTGAATTTGTCGGAGTTTAGAATGAAGTCCGTTGTCTGTGAAACACCATGAAGTTCACATCTTCTGATTTTCCTGTATTTCAAAGTTAATTCAAGTAAACTGAGGTGTGAACCTGAATTGCATTAGGATAGTTCAAAAATCCTACTTGCACATTGTCGTGGTTTAACCCCAGCTGGCAGCTAAGCACCACACAGCCACTCACTCACTCCAGCCCAACGGGGTGGGAGAGAGAATCGGGAGAGTAGAAGTGGGAAAACTCGTGCACTGAGATGAACGCAGTTTAACAGGTAAAGAAAAGCTGTGCACGCAAGCAGAGCAAAACAAGGAATTCCTTCACCACTTCCCATGGGCAGGCAGGTGTTCAGCCCTCTCCAGGAAAGCAGGGCTCCATCAGGCATAACGGTTACTTGGGAAGACAAACGCCATCACTCTGAATGTCCCCCCCTTCCTTCTTCCCCCAGCTCTATACGTGGAGCATGACATCATATGGAATATCCCTTTGATCAGTTGGGGTCAGCTGTCCCGACTGTGTCCCCTCCCAGCATCTTGTGCACCCCCAGCCCACTCGCTGGTGAGGGGGTGTGAGGAGCAGAACAGGCCTTGACTTTGTGTCAGCCCTGCTCAGCAACAACGAAAACATCCCAGTGTTATTAACACTGCTCTCAGCACAAATCCAAAACACAGCCCCATACCAGCTACTGTGAAGAAAATTAACTCTACCCCAGCCAAAACCAGCACACACATGCAGTTTTATTCCAAAATGTGCTGAAATAACTGTAGATGTAGGCAAAACATACACTCTTGTTTTCAGATTTCACGTTAACCGCCTACTCTGACGAAAAATAGTTTACATTACCAGAATGGAGGTTTTGGTCATGCACAGAACTTGGCAAGCCTAAGTAGAATTCCTGACTGGAGAGGCAGAAAAATATCCTGACCTAGAGCACGCGTCTGGGAAAAAAACTTAGAAAATAAGAGTCTTAGCAGCAGTCAGTCTGCATAGGCAGTCTACTGTGAGTAAGAGAGTGACATTTGAAGATTATGCCTCTTGGTTAATTCACAACAGAAGGAATATTCATGTTGTAAAAGACACATTTGTTCCTGTGTTCGGCATCGCCCTTCTATGCAAAACACAGGAATTTTGGTAATATGATAAAGCAAATGGTGTAAAGTAACTGAGTATGGAAACAAACCTCTGGAGCAAAAGCTATACAAATAAAGTGGCTTTCAGTGGCATTCTAGTACTGCTTGTGAAAGAACATTCAGAAGAAAAATGCTTTATTTTTATTTGGATCTCTTCACGAGATTGACACGTCTATTTTAATCACTCTTAGATACTGGCAGATTAAGTTAAACATACAAATCCATCATCTTAAATAAAAAGTAATATCCTGAACACAACTTGGATGCTTAATGAGAACCAAAGGTGCTAGCTATGGCTAAATGATGGCAGTATTTTATATATTTGACCCATTCACTCAGAATTTTCTCAAAGTCTCAGTAAGATGTCCCTAAATTCAAACTGCGTTGTACAATGATTGTTTTAATGTTTGGACACCATTTTTTTCCCCTAAAGGCTGCTAGGGTTTTTTTTTCTGAAGCTCAGCACATAATTGCAGAACTAAGAAAGCCCGACTAAAAAAAACCAGGACAAAGAGTGTGTTGTTTGGCATCCTGCAAACGTGAGTTAATACGTAATAGCCTACACGGAAACATCTAGTCATTTGACTCAGCAAACTCAGCTGACGGAAAGGAAGATCAGCCATACGGCCATCCTACCACCACATGGGTGGCTCTTCCCCGAACAATGTACCTACCCAACTTTTCTCTGTGTCTAACAGCGTGTTACAGTGCATCAGGAGAGCAGAAAGTGCTCTACCACCACACAAACGACAACCAGCGCCTGAGGAAAATGACAAGTGGGAAAAGCAGCCTGACATCCAGGCAAATACTCCGAGACACAAACCTCTGAGGTTAGCTGGTTTTGCTGGCAGTGATGCAAAATCAATGAGACTTTCACGGTCCCACAGAAGGTTTCTTGAAGCTTTTTGCAGACCACCTTACCGTCACACTTAGGATGGCAATGCTATCCCTGATGGTCTACGTGCTGCTAGGCCAATGCAAAGTATTGCAAACATGCTTTGCTACAACATTAACTGGGAAACCGGCAGCTAGGCGTTCCTTCCAAAAATGCTGTTTGTTCTTACTCGCATCTTAGCAGAAGCCAGGCATTGTTCTCTTCCATTAAAGGAGAGCAGAAAACACAAAGCAATTAATTGTTTGTGCTTGTTCTCCCATTTGAATTAGTAACAGTAGTCACACTTGTGGATCGCATTCCTTCAAATGCTGTCCAACGTGGCTGTAATTGAGCAAAGCACTGCTGGCTCTCCCTAATCAACGGGTTTGGCAATGACAGTAAGAATTAAAGCCTGTTAGATTCCCTCTCCTTGAAGATGATACATAATTATGGAAAACATCAGTGAAACAGTTCAAAGATCTTGTCATGTATGTAAAAATAATCAAATAACAAACCTTTCCACAAACTGTAATTAGTGGGCCTGCGCTGACTACAGACACTCTGAGCAAGGTAGCCGTAACGTAACACTTCGATATTCAACGACTTCCTGAGATCACTAAAGAATATCCCCATTAATACAGAAAGTTAACCAAAAGTACTCTTCCAAGCTTCTCATCCATGAAGAATGATTGAATAAGTGAACACAGTTCACGAAAGCACCCTTGATTCTCACAGAATCATGGAGTTCCTGAGGCTGGAAGGGCCCTCTGGACATCACCCAGTCCTACCCCACCCTGCTCAAAACAAGGTCAACTACAGCAGGTTATTCGGGGCAGGTTTCAAGTATCTCCAAGAACAGAGACTGCACAACTTCTCTGGGCACCAGTTCCAGCACTCAACCACCCTCAGCCAAGGTTTTTTTCTTATTACTACATATTTCCTGTATTTCAGTCTGTGCCCATTGCCACTGAGAAGAGTCCGGCTGTCTTGTTTACACTCTCCCATCTGGTACTTACGTTGGCAAGCCTCCTGAGCTGGAACACCGGACGCATTCCAGATGTGGCGGAAGGCAAGGATCCTTAACCTGCTGATGATGCTCTTGCTACTGCAGCAATGGGGGCTGTTGGCTGTCTTTGCAACAAGGGTGCATTCCTTCCTCATGTTAAACGGGATTCCCAGGTCCTTCTCTGCCAGACAGCTTTCCAACTAGTTGGCCTCCAGCATGTACTGGTGCACGGTGTTATTCCTGCCCAGGTGCAGGACTCTGCACTCCCCTTTGCTCAACAACAGGAGATGCCTGTCAGCCCAGTTCTGCAGGCTTTTGAGGTCCCTCTGCATGGCAGCATGCATACTCCAATGCATCAGCTGCTCCTCTCAATTCCATACCATCTGCTGAGGTCACGCTGTGTCCCACTGTCCAGGCCACTAATGAAGATGTGATGACGACGTAACAGTATCCGACCCGGTACTGACCCTGTAGTCCATCACTATTGACTCACGGCCAGCTGGAATTTGATCCGCTGACCCAACCCTTTAAGCAGGGCAGTTCAGCCAGCTCCCAATGCACCTCATGGCCCACTCACCTCATCTGTGCTTCACTGGCTTTTTTTTTTGGGGGGTTGGGGGGAGGCACAAAAGCCTGCCTAGAGTCAAAGCAAATACTATTGGCCGCTCTCCCCTCATTCACGGAGCCTGTCACTTCGTTGTCGAAGGCTGTCAGGTGGTCAGGCACAACTTTCTCTTCATAAATCCATGCTCACAGCTCCCAATCACCTTCTTGTCCTTAACATGTTTGAAAAAGGCTTCCAGGAGGATTTGCGTTGTCACTTTCCCAGCGATAGAGGTGAGGCTGGTTGGCCCGCTCATCTGGCATGTAGGGGTGACATTCACCTCCCTCGAACACCACAACCTGTCAGAGTTAATTCATGGTGGTCTCAGAGTGGCATGGGCTAGATCCTTCAACAGTCACAGCAACACCCCATCGGCTCCCATGGCCTTGTGTGTGTATGTGTACAATCTTCTGAACCCGATGCTCCTCAGCCAAGGGAGCTCCAGACTGGAGCTTCATTGCTCCAGACTCTCTCACTGGTCTCAGGGGCTAGGCATTTCCAGAGGCTAATTTTACCAGTGTCCCGGGAGTAGCTGAATCTCAGGTGAAATTCTACTTTTCATAAACTGCTTAAAACTGTTTGACTTTATATCAAATAGATGTGATCTGTGGGTAACATTCTTTTGGAAGTCTGTGAGGCTTGATTTAAAGAAGGCTAATGAATGGTTTCTAGTGCTTCTGCCTTTCCTAGAATCCCAGAATGGTTTGGGTTGGAAGGGCCTTTAAAGATCACCCAGTTCCAACCCCCCTGCCATGGGCAGGGACACCTTCCACTAGACCAGGTTGCTCAAAGCCACATCCAGCCTAGCCTTGAACACTTCCAGGGATGGGGCATCCACAGCTTCTCTGCGCAACCTGTCCCAGTGCCTCACCACCCTCTCCGGGAAGAACTTCTTCCTGATATCCAATCTAAACCTCCCTGATTTCAATTTAAACCCGTTACCCCTTGTCCTGTCACTACAGGCCCTTGTACAAATCCCCCCCTCCCAGCTTGCTTGCAGGCCCCTTCAGGTACTGGAAGGTGCTATAAGGTCTCCCTGGAGCCTTCTCTTCTCCAGGCTGAACAAGCCCAACTCTCTCAGCCTGTCCTCATAGCAGAGGTGCTCCAGCCCTCGGAGCATCTTCGTGGCCTCCTCTGGACTTTATCTTACCTCACTTGATTTCCGCTCCCAACACCTGGAAGCACAGCAAGTACCCCACTGGCATCCACCTAGAGGGACCACCCACTGCCTACTCTAAAGGTGACATCTTGGAAGGAAAAAGATGTTTCTCCTGATCATCTAAAGCAGGTTTTACTGTAACCTACTACTAAATTCCCAATATTCTGCTACTGGCACTTGCAGTTAACATTTCCCAGTAAATGCTTTTTAAGCCTTGTGGAAAGATCAGGAAACACACCCTCAGGTAAAAGGTTAATAGTTCGTTTTGTTTAAAGACTTCACCATTTTACATGTAGGTAACATGAAAACTAAGTTTCACGACCTCTGCAAGAGCGATGCATTGCTGTTACTTTTCAGAATACAAAAATAAGAGGGAATGATGCAGTTTTAGGGGAAGATTATTTTCTATACACAGGAAAAATTCAGCTGATTAATGGAACAGAAAAGGTATGTTGCAAGCAAATGCTCCACATTCTGAGACTGGCTGTGTACCTCTAAAAACACCCCACTTCTTGTTTTCAGAAAGGATTGCTAATTTGCCCTGGGATATCTTACAATTTGCCTTCACAGTGTTTGACACCTGTGCTCACCAGGGGACCCCTATCAATTGCCAAGTCCCACTCAGGCTAATTTCTGGAGCAACTTCAAGGGAAGGAGAAAGAATTCTGACTACACAATGGTGGCTAACAAATACGACATCTCTGAAGCACAGTTCGCACCTGTTTTTACCTATTAAGAACAGGAATGTTTAAGTAATAAGTTCACTCTTCCAGAGGGGTGTTAACACCTGTTTGTGAGAACTGAATGCAATGTGAAGCCTTTCTCCCAAGCACCCCATCAGCTCTGCAAAGCTCTGCAATTGCAAAGGGCTTTCTGAAATCATCTAGAGGTCTGGGACTCGGAGCTCAGCCAAAAATCCTCTATGTGGATTGTCAGGAAACTGATGCTGGGATCCTCAGCCCAGAAAAGATGAAGGATTTCTGCACTGCTGGCATGGAATGACTTGATCTTCGTTAGTTAACCTGACATCGCTGCCTGGACAAGCAAGATGAAGGTAAAATCAAATCACTTATTTACTAAATCTAAGTGCGCCGGTACAGTGAGTAAAAAGTAGAAAAACAGGTGAGCAAGACTGAAAAGCAGCTCCTTCAACTACTAACCCACTTAGATCACAGCTCAAGTTTTCTCTTGGCCTACAGCAACTTTTAAGATGATGTTCATGCAGGTGCGTTAACCATTGGTTAGAGAGATGATGTTAGGGCACTGCTTATACACCAATTCCCCTCCCGCACATCTACCCATTTTATTTAACCTTTTTCCCCAATCTCTCCGCTTTTTATTATAGGAGAGGGAATGACTCTTAAAAACGTTAAGATTTTGAACCGCTTGGCTAAAACAGGGTCATTGCTTCTGGCATTTTAATGGCAGCCTATGTGAACCAAGACACTGGGTTTTGGGGTTTTTTTTCTCTTATTCTGAATCCAAATGCATTTATTTATTTGTATTATTTTACAACCCAATTTTGTCCTGTGCCAGGGACTGACAAGGCCAAAATTCAAACAACGCTTTGCTTTTGAGAAGCCGACCCAATAGCTCAGAATTTCATATATACTACTAAAGGCTTTAGCTGAAGGAGGGTATCCCAGTCAGTCCTGACATCACGGAACTATTCTACTTCCAAATTTTAGAGCTCATTTTTCTGGAACCCTCCACTGAGAGATGCAAGGATAAAGGACAAGAACGTTCAAAGCAGTAACAGCTTCTACACCTCTGCAAACTATCTTTGGATGAGATGTACTAGTCAAAACACAGGAAATCTTTATGTAATGTTCCTATAGATAGAATAATAACACCAGAGTTTAATTTTGCACATTATCTAATGAAAGATCTTATCATAGAATCACAGGATGGTTTGGATTGGAAGGGACCTTAAAGACCATCTAGTTCCAACCCCCCTGCCATGGGCAGGGACACCTTCCCCTAGACCAGGTTGCTCAAAGCCTCGTCCATCCTGGCCTTGAACACTTCCAGGGATGGGGCATCCACAGCTTCTCTGGGCAACAATCTTGAATTCTCCAGCTAAATGTCTCTAAACTTTGGCTAATTAAAAGCTACCAGGATGGCTGAAACAAAGGATTTAACTGTGACCTTAAGCCTTGTACATTTGGAATACAGATGCCATTTAGAAAAAGGACATGAGTGTACCGATTGTCACTTTGCAATAAGTACTACCTGAAACATATGCATAGGCATTTTAAAATAAAATATCTGGCAATTGCTTGGCATTACTTAATATTTTGTCACATTTTAAGCATCGATAAAGGAATCACTACCCAGACTTAATCTATGGAGATGCCATAACACCTGGCCTACTTGCTCAGGGAAGTATCACAAATTTGCCATCTTTCTCGGCCCAGACACTTTCAAAAATACTTTAGTCCGTTCTCCATTCAGTTCTGGGGTGTGGAAAATCTTGAAAGCTAAAACATTCACATCTGAAACCTTCAATCTTTCCGCGCCAAGATGCATGGCCGTTTACCTCCTAAGACAGTCTGCAGTCAGATCACCGACAGTGATCACCTACACGCACAGTGCTCAGCCTCAATTTCTCCAGTCAGTTTAACTTGCATGGAGCACTTGAACTGTAACCTCAGGTAGAACCAATGTAACTGGTTTGTGTAACTTGACTGATTCGTAGTCAGGGTATAACAAAACCATTAACAACTCATTCCATTACCACCCCTTCCTGTTTGAATGCAGCTAGGCTGTTTTCAAGGGTTTATTCCCTAGGGTAATTAAACTGCCTCTTACTGAACTCGGCTGCCAAAGGAGCATTTACATGGGGAATCCATTCTTTTTCTCCCATTTCTTGTGGGAGTGTTTTGATGGGCTGGCAGAGCGCCCTGTGGGTGTCATGGCAAGTCACTTAACGGCCTCAAACGTGGCCTATTACAGGTAGGGCTTTGCACCTGGGCTCTGGGTGTAAACGGAGATCCCCTTCGCTTTGGAGAAGAGAAGT